>NC_050577.1:218206657-218435915 GCF_011100635.1 Trichosurus vulpecula | reverse complement strand
TGTGTGAGCTTGGGCAAATCACTTTTCTAGTGATTTCTAGTGATTATTTCTAGGATGAATTTTCCTCACTTACTTTCCTCATCTGAAAAATAGGGGAGTTGGCCCTTTTAATGGCCTTTCTTATCTCTGAGACTTAGTTTCCTCATCTGTAAAGTGTGGAGGGGGGTGGACCAGGTAACTTTTAATAGCCCTTCTTCTGAGACTCAGTTTCTTCATAAAATGAGGAATTTGGAACAGATAAACCAATCTCTAAGGGCCATTCCCTTTTCTAGGCATCAGTTTCCACATTTGTAAAATTATAAAACTGGACCAGATGACCTGTCAGGTCCCTTCTGGCTCTCAGTCAATGATTCCGTTTTCATCCTAGAGTCAGGAAGGATGACTCTGAAGGGTGTGCTGAGAGATGCCATTCGTGATCTATTTCTGCTCAGATCTATAATCCCTGACTCCACTTACCGACTTCCACAAATTCATTGTCCTCCAAGGCAACTTCTAAAAGGTCATCATTGTCCAGTAGACCCAACCCCTTACATCTCCGCATGTAGAACTTCACATCATCCACCGAGGCAAAACCTCCATTGTCAGGCTTGTTCTTCATGTACCTCCTCACGGCTTCCCGGCCCAGCCACTTCACCGTGAGGCCATCCTGACATGGTACAGCCAGCCACTCCCCCCGTACGTGGACTGTATATCTGGGCATCTTTTTTCTCCTGGAGGTCTGTTTCCGTTGAGTATCTCTGCCTGGGATGACACCTCTGCCAAAGGGAACTGAGACAGAAAATAACTATGCGCCACTCCAAAGGCTATGACCTAAGAGTCAGCCCATGGAGAAGGAGGGAGGCCAATCAGAGAGACCTTTTTCCTCTTGCCTGTTCAGGTTGATAAAGTCACTGTTTGGAAAGAGCTCCATCCACTCCCAAACTGGGTCAGGAGACACACCTCCTTATCTAACTTGGGAGTGAAATAACTGGTGGGTAAGGTGTTATCTTCCCCCTAGAAATGTTTTAACCCAGGACAGACTCTAACAATGGGGGTGGGGTAATATCTGAAGGGAAGGAATTGATTTTTTAAAAAATAAGCCCTCTCTCACTTTGCCCTTTGGTCTATGTATTGCAATTGAATGCCTGCCTGATCTAAGCAAGAGAGGGGACCTGAGGCTTTAGATAAAATTCAGTGAATCAGCTACCAATGCAAATAAATTCAACAAACATTTGTTAAGAATACATACTATATTATTGTGCCATAAAAAATGAGGAGCAGGAGGATTTCAGAAAAACCTGAAAAGATTTATATCAACTGATGCAGAGCGAAGTGAGCAGAACC
The DNA here is from genome assembly GCF_011100635.1 of Trichosurus vulpecula. NCBI lineage: Eukaryota > Metazoa > Chordata > Mammalia > Diprotodontia > Phalangeridae > Trichosurus > Trichosurus vulpecula. Next base: position 218,434,592 of record NC_050577.1, on the reverse strand, counting down.
AGAACACTGTACACAGTAACAGCAATGTTATATGATGAACTGTGAATCCCTTAGCTGTTCTTAGCAATACAATGATCCAAGACAACTCTAAAGGACTTATGATGAAAAATGCTGTCTGCCTCCAGGAAAAGAACTGAATATGGACTGAAGCATGCTCTCTCTCTCTCTCTGTGCTACTCCAAAGGCTACGACCTAAAAGTCAGCCCACAGAAGAGGCCAATCAGGGAGACCTTTTTCCTTTTCCCTGTTCGGAATGATTAGGCCACTGTTTGTAAAGAGTTCCATCTACTCCCAGGATGAAACTTCTGATTATATCTATCCTAGAATTAGAGCAGAGTTTTACATAGGTTCCAAAAAATGTGTATCTCCATAAGCACTCTTTGTGTATAAGACAACTCTGAAATCATTAAGAAGTCTGTCCGAACTATAGATAAACCAAGATTTCAGAGGACTGATAGTTCTACATGCTACCCACCTCCTGTGCTGGAGGGTATGGACTCAGCACAGAATGAGACGTATACAGAGTGTGCCCAGAGTCTTTAAGCTGTTAAAGCTGCACTAAGACTTTTGCGATGACCTGTATTTTTTGGACATAGCCAATTTGGGAATTTGCCCAGGCATATTTATTACATATTGAATGAAAGGGCAGGGAGAGAAAAAAATTGTTTTTTTTTTTGTTAATGGGAAAAATATTGATTGAATTTTAATTAATTTTAATTTAATGTTGACTGATCATGGATCGCAGTTTACCAGCATTGATCAGCACATGCTCTGCAATCTATAGTCCTTAGAGAGTTGCTTGGGGGTACTAAGTGATTAAGTGACTTGCCCACAATCACACAGTGATTGTGTTAGAGGTGAGGCTAGATCTCAGGTTGTCCTGACTCTGAGGCAGGTCCTCTACTCATTGAAAGCATTGGTAGAGAAAGCTTCCTCATGAGGAGTTCCCTACTCCAATTAAATAACATTCATCCCCTCCCAACCCCAACAACAGCAGTAGCAACAACAATTTTCCTTCTTCCCCTCTTTTCTTCCTTCCCTGCCTCTCTTCCTCTTTCTACCCATTTTTCCCTTCCTTCCTTCTTTCTCTTCTTTTGATTTGCCCTATTTCCAAACTGAACTGGTTTGTTCCTCCTTAGGCATTCTGAAGCCTGTGTACCTCCACACTCCCCTCACTGGTACTGGACCTACTTCAGACATGCTCAAAGAACCCATTTGACTCAGTCTCTTCATTAGCAGATATAGTTGTGCACCACCACGCCTGGCCGCACAATTGCTTTTTCTTAAACCAAAAAATCACTGCAGGTATTAAAAAGAGGAAGGTAATTTACATTTACATGACAAATAAAGTATTTTTGATGGAGAAGGCATGTAACCGGTGAATTAAATGGTGGAAAATTACCATCAAATCTCCTAAATACAAAATTTCAGTTTTGATGGTTTGGGTTTGAATTACTTTTGGGACTTCCCTCCCAATCTCCACAAGGCTTCATCAAATGGCTCTCTTACTGAGTAGCCCCAGGAGGGAGAGAAAACCAAGGGCAAGTGCTCGCCATGCATTGAATGATGGTTGTGACTCTGTAATTCCTTAGTAAAGTCTGACAAAATGCGGGTGCTCAGGAAAGGAGGAGAGTTTCAGGATACAAAGGTGGCGTGTTTCCTGCCCTCTGGGAGTTCACAAACTAACTGGAAAAGAGAAGGTTTTCTTACACAAAATCCACAATTGAGAAGAGGAAAAATAGAATCAAATGCTCAATTGTACAGTCCAAACTGGGAGTGTTATTGTAAGAGATCAGAGAAAGGAAAAGAGTAATTTAAGCCACTGAAGTTAAGGAAGGAAAAAGTGGGGTATAGTCTGGGCTTTGAATTATGAGCAGGATTTGGGTAGGCAAGAGTAGTGGCAGGTTATTTCAAAGGAAGTGATAGAGAGGACCTATGATTTCACTGGTCCAGGGAACTCCCAGGTGAGGCTCTACTAGTGCATGTTGGCACCTTCTCTGCAACTGTCAGTTGCCTGGGGCACTCAGAGGTTACACATGGCCAGGGCCACAGAGCCAGGATATGCCAGAAGCAGAATTTGAACCCAGGTCCTCTTGGATTTGAGGTTGGCTCTCCCTCCATTCTGCCCATAGGGAGAGGATCATGAATTAAGGCATGGAAGTAAGAAGGGGCATAATTGGGATCACAACATTTTAACTTTGGAGCTGGAAGGGACCTGAAAGGTTATGAAGTCCAACCCCCCCCCCATTTTACAGATGAGGAAGCCAAGGCCAACCAACACTATGACAGTGGGAAAACAGCAAGGACACTAACGTGCCTAGGGGAGTGAGAGGCCAGTGTTGTTGAATGTGGGTAGATTCCTGTCAATTCACTGTCATTACCATTTTGGCATGAGACAACTCTCTGAGATAAAAGAGAAAGGAAAAGGACCCACATGCACAAAAATATTTATAGCAGCTCTCTTTTTGTGGTGGCAAAAAATCAGAAATTGAGGGGATGCCCATCCATCAGGGAATGGCTGAACAAGTTGTGATATGTGATTGTGGTGGAATAATGTGCTATAAGAAATGATGAGCAGTCAGGTTTCAGAAAAACCTGGGAAGACTTATATGAACAGATGCAAAGTCAAGTGAACAGAACCAAGAAAACATTGTACACAGTAACAGCAATATTGTAACAATGATCAACTGTGAATGACTTAGCTATTCTGACCACAATAATCCAAGACAATTCTGGACTTAGGATGAAAAATGCTATCCATTTCCAGAGAAAGAACTGATAGGGCCCGAATGCAGATTGAAGCATTCTTTTTATTACTTTTTCTTGTTTGTTTGTTTGTTTTGGGGGGGGGGTGATATCTGTGTTTTCCTTTGCAACATAGCTAATATGGAAATATTTTGCATGAGTACACATGTATAATCTATATCAACTTGCTTGCCTTCTCAAGGAAGAGGAAGACTAGGAAGGAGGGAGATCATTTGTAACTCAAGATATTAAAAAGTGTTAAAATTTATTTATACATAATTGAGGGAAAAAAAGGAGTTAGCTCTCTAGTCCACTCTTAGTGGACCCTCAGAGTCAATGTTTTTGGACCTCAATCTCATTTACAAAATGAACAGGTTGGAGTCAGTGACCTCTAAGGTACCTTGTATCCCAAAATAGATGATCCTATAATTTAGATATTTTAACATTTTCCTTACAAAATGGTTTTTCAAATGTTAATCATAGTTCAGTGTCATTTTAATAGCTCTGAAAGTGTCTTAATGGAAGCTGTGGGGGCTAAGGTGAAAGAATGATGATTGAGTTGGATAAAAAGGAATAGAGTTCAAGAGGTTGCTTAGAATGAGGCTGAAAATGTAATTTTTTGTGGGGCTAGACCCCTAAAATTTCTTTGGTGTAGGGAGCTCCCAGGATGAACCCTCTCTCTACCAATGCAGATTTGTATATCCAATGGTAGCTTGATTTTGAATTGTCTGGGACACTGGCAGATTGAATCCTAGTGCCTTCCCTTTGTTAATTACTTCTTTATTCTATGTAGAGCTTGCCTTGTATCAATGTGTTTGGCCTGTTGTCTTCCCCATCAGATTGTAAGCTCCTTGGGGGCAGGAACTGTCTTTCGCCTTTTTTTATCCCCAGAGCTCAGCACAATGCCTGGTACAGAGTAGGAACTTTAAAAATGCCTCCTCCTCTTCCTCACCATCACCATCTTCCTCCTCCTCCTCCTGCTGCTGCTTCCCCCCCACCCCCATTCCCTTGGAGCAGACCATCCTGGTGCCTCTTTTGTGAAGCAGCGGCTGAGGAGACACCCGACTCACATGGTTGATGAAAAGCCGAAGGAAGGAGTCAAGACTAAAAACAGTGACCAGGTTAATTTGAAGTTGGCAGGGCAAAATGGTTCAGTGGTGCAATTTAAGATGAAGAGGCACACATCACTTAGTAAACTAATGAAAGCCTATTGTGAATGACAGGGTTTGTCAACGAGGCAGATCAGATCCCGATTTGATGGGCGACCAACCAATCAAACAGACACACCTGCACAGCTGGAAATGGAGGATGAAGACATAATTGATGTATTCTAGCAGCAGACAGGAGGAGCTTACTAAAAAGAGATCTACAACACTACTCCAGAACTGTGCTTCCAAAGAAAACAATACATTCACAATTAGAAAACCAAGATTTGGTTCATCCACATCCTGATTACTGCAGTAGTTTTCTCTCCCATGATTCCCTTCCCCCATTCCTTTATTGTACATAAAGGAACTGGTGTATGTGCACAGGCATAACGCGTATTTTTTTTTATTAAATGGCCAATAGTATGTTTTGATTAACATCAAATGGAGACGGGGAGGGGAAAAAACAAACCGGTGCTGCGAAAATATCTCTTTTCTCCATTAGTGGCATGCTCATTTAACTTTTATCTTTATATTCCAGTAAGTTATTTTGCTCTCAGTTTTATCAACAACAAAAAAACTCCACAAAAAAATCCCTGCATACCTTGTTTGAATGGATAATTAAAATGTTTTTCTTTTATCATTGTAAAACCAAGAACAATTTTGTAACTTTTGTACGTAGCTGTTACATGTAAGGCAATCTCTGTCTCTAAGGATAAATCACTATAAAGAAATTGATCCGAGATAGTTTTCCCTTCAAGTCAAACATCTTGTTGTTTAAATAAAGTTCTTTAAAATGGAAAAAAAAAATTTACTGATTGAAGTGCTTTTCCCAGGATCACACAGCCAGTATAGTCTTATCAAAGAAAACGGTGGTCTAACCCGACCCACTCCCTGGTTTGTTGACTAGCCTGTGTTTCATAGGTGTATGTGACCAGAACAGTAATAAATAGATTTATTCCCCTAAAGTTGTCTATGCCACTGACACTTAGCATTGCAGAATGCTCCTCTGTGGCTAACCAAGCCAACTGCCTGTAACATCTTCTCACCTCAAGGACAAGGAAAAGGTCATTTGTCCTCAGCACCAGCTTCATTAATACCAAAAGAATTATCTACATCCCAGAATGTAGTTCCCTTAATTTTTGTGTGATGACCGTTTTTAACCAGTCATCACTTTGGTGGTCAGTCACTGTCCAATGGTTTTGACTGTTGCAAAAGACAAAAACACACTCAGCTAGTGTTTCTATCTTCCTTTAAGGTTGGCAAAGTATTTTATGAATATTAGCTCTTTTGATCCTCACAACAACCCTGGGAGATAGGTATTTACTATCCTCATTTTGCAGATGAGGAAGTAAGGTAAGCAGAGGTTTAGTGACTGCTCATGGTCCTAAAAGCGTCTGAGGTAGGATTGACCAGTGCACCCTCTGGCTGCCTCCTACAAAAAAAACCAAAACCAAACAATTTGCCCCCTCCAAAATCTACTGGCTTTGGAAACAACCACCCAAAATTACTAAAGAAACTGAAGGTGGTCGGGACCTTGTCAGCTGAAGAGGCAAGTATGGAAACCAACCAAGGGGCTATGACAGCTGGAGAGACATTTCACTGATCACTAGTTACCTATCCACCCCTAGCAAAACAAGAGGCTCTGTCCTGGAGACCCCCAACCCTGAAGGCAATCTGTCCAGTTTTTGTTCACAGGGGATTGCTAATTAATTTTGTTACAATGTTAGTTTATTCCTAAGTGAGGTGTTAACAGATTAAGAGCAAAAGGTGTCTGTGCTTTCAAGTTTATTTAAAAATTAGACATTAGATGGTGCTGAACTTCTGCATGGCAGCAGCTTTCAACTAAACAACCGAAGTCATGCATTAGGCATAATAGAAAGAGGCATATTTGTGGACGGTGGATCAGGACTGGGTGGCCTTCTTCCTTTCACGGGTCTGACATCTTAAGAACCATTAAATGTGGCAAGTTTTCCAGTGCTGCAGAAATTCTTTTTGATAAATGAGAGGTAGCTTTAAAAATCTCAGCTCAGTTTTATTTTGGCAAAAATCACCGATACAATAGAATACAAATCTAGAAGTAAATGGGAGTGTGTGATTACAGAGCAATTCACAAATACGTTTCAGTTATTCAATTAAAAAAAACGAATGGTGGGCAGGGCAGGTGGGTGATGTCCTCAGTCCACTTTCAGATCCTTTCCCACCAGCATGGCAGTCACGGGATGCATACTAGCTTTGTGTTGCTGGTAGGCACTGAGAGCCAGACTTCGGGATTTATCAAAGGCAGCAAGATCCCTGCAAAAGATTTTTACATCATTTTACACAAAATAACATTCTACAGAATTTAATATAAGGCTAAGTGCTCCAGGATAGGCTAAGGGATAGTCTGTACCTGCTTGTGTCAACTTAAAAAAATAGCCTTCTACATGCAATTCTCAACTGCTTTTCAAGTATGAAAATAGACTGTAAACTCCATGAAGGCAGGATCTACTTTGTCTTTGTACCTCCAGTGACTAGAATAGTGCCCAGCAGTTGGTATTTAATAAATGCTTCATTTCAATTTGAAAAACACAGTTGGTGTTTCATAAATGCTTCACTTAATTTGAAAAAAAAATTCATTAAAAAAACTTAAGGTGATTAAAATACAAAAGAAGAAATCACAACAGCCTGAATGCTGAAGACAAATGGGAACCTGTAAACAAGGGCAGGGCTAATCACTGCTTATCTGTAAGCTTGCGTAATTCCTAAAAGCGAATATTAATATTAAAATACAGTCCTTAATAACCTGTATCAAACTGAACTCAAATCAATTCAAATGACAAAACAGGAAAGTTAGGGATCATCATTTTTCTCCACCAAAAATATATTCCTGTGGTTTCCTGTAACTTCTGTACATTCCTTACCCCTCCAGAAGGGGAGGCAGGTCTGGGCTGCAGAGGGCTTCCATTCCCAAAGAATGACTTATCTGAATTACCAGTACTTCAGACCTGGGTGGATTCTTTCATTCCTAATAGAGAAATGCAACCCTCCCACAACTTCTCAGATATCTCGGGGTGCTGTCAGAATAGAAAAAGCCAACCCCCTCCTGCCTGCCAGACTGGCAAGGAATCTATATGGATGTGGTTGGCCTGGTCCTTAGCTATCAGCTAGCCCATTCCAAAAGGCTCAGTGTATAATTGACCAAAGCTCCTCAGTCATGGGCCACAGCATGAAGAGGCATCAGGGCAGAACTTAAAAGCAAGATTTAATGTTGTTATTAATTTCCCAATATTCTAGGAAAACTGACGGTATAAATCAAATTTGGCTTAATTTACCAAAGCAGCAAAAGAATTTGTTTTCATTTACTACATTTATTAAAGCCACCTGGGGGTTGAGCCACCCACAAGTTAGCCATGGATATCTGCAGACTCTGGCTATCCTGTTTTATGAAAAAGACAACGCCTGGAGCAAAGGGCCTTACAGAAATCATCCCCAACAGGTCCTTTTCAGGCTTATTGCTAATGACTGGTTTTCCCTTTTACAACTCACTAACCAATTCATTAGGCATTAATTAAGTCCTTGCTTAGAACTGTCCTCAACAACCCTTTGGGAGCATTCAGATTTTTAAAATGGCTTTTCTTTCCCCTCCTTCTAGTTAAAGGGGCCATTCTCTGCCTCATTTCCTACCTAACCTTAATCCTGATTGGGCACTGCCTCAGTCAAACTGAGACCTGAGACCTCAGCTTAAAAGGGCCAATGTCTCCCACTGCATTCGGGGACATCTCCTGATCTGTATCTGGCCACTGGACCTAGGTGGCTCCAGAGGAGAGAGTGAGGTTGATGACTTTGCAAGCCCCTCCTCACTTAAATTTAATTCACTTGCATGTGATGGCATCATCTCCCTGATGTCATTGGTCCTCTTTGAGAATAAGGACGAACAATGACCCCTGCCCCCGCTTTGGCACATAATTCTAGACTTCTCTTCTTCACTCCCCAACCAATCTCTACTATGCAACTGGGCTAACCCTTTTCATTTACCTTTTTGAAATATTCTGGCATCCATATAAACTCCAAGAGGAATAATGGGGTTGACCAGCTGTTATCTTGAATCTCCAAATACAAAGTTTGTCTTCTCCGTAAAGTGAATTAACTTTGGCACCTAGCCAGCCTTGGAGTCAGGGAGCTCTGAGTTCAAGTTCCACCCCTGATATGTACAAACTGCACAATCCCCCCATAGGGAGGGATTTAGTTGCAGCTCTAGACTGCAGGTGGCCCAGATCAGTGAAACCAGGGCTCCAGCACCCAGCTCTGTTCTTTGTTCTCATCAATGTTTGAGATGGAAATTACAGCGTCTTGGTGATGTGCCTGGGGCCTCCTGGACAGAACGAGCACTGAACCCACAGAGCAGACTGGATTTTCTTTAACATTTCTAAAAAACCTTTTGGGGATTGCCAGAAATCCCCTTGACAAAAGCACTGGGAAACCTGATCTAAAAAGCCTTATGGATAGACTTCCCTCAAAATGGAAGCCACAATGTCTTTGCATCACCGTCACCAAGCACCCACTTTGCCTCAAACCCCACCCCCCTTGAGGCCTCCTCCTCCTCCAGCCACAGTCATTCCCTGAGCTTGTGAGCCTCTGCAGAATGTGAGCTCCTCCACCAGTCTTTGGACCCTCAGCACCAAGCCTGCACCAAGAACGTGGCTAATAAATGCTGGGCTACGCTAAGTAAGTGCTTAATAAATGTTGGGATTGAGTCCAATCAACCAACCTCATCCCACCATCCCACTGTGTGTGAGTGCTCAGAACAGATTCTGGAAGCCGAGGGGCCTTACTTGAATAAGGGGCGGGTAAACTTCAGTCTTCCTTGTCCTGTGGCCATCTCTAGAGCCAGGGGTATGGCGTCTTCCCACTTGGACTGGATGCAAAGGCGCAGCCATCTGATGAGAGAAGCAGAGTCAGGGGAGGGCTTGGGGAAAGGGTCATAGGCTGAAAACTGAAGGGGCCTGAGCCAGTCACTGAAGCCAGTCCTTTTTAGAGGAGGAAACTGAAGCCTAGGAAGTGAAAGGACTTGTTCAAGGTCACCAGATGACCTTCAGCGACATCAGGATCCGAAACCAAGTCCCTTGGACTCTAGGACCATGATGTTCTCAAAGGGCCTGACATGATGACTTTCTCAAATTTTTTATTAGGGAAACCAAAGTACCAGGTGAACAAGACCACACTGGAAGACTCTGAGGGACCTCAAAGTAAAAAACAAGGCTCAAAACTCAGTATACTTAACTTTAATCCTCCCTTAATTCTCTTACACAGTTTATTCTCAAGATGGATTTATTTACAGCACCACCTCTGACAGAAAACCATTTCTAAATCTGCTCAAAAACTCAGCCTCCACCCAACATCATAACTACATTTCATCTATGGCACTCTTTTTTTGTTGTTGTTGTTTTGTTTTTATTTAATATATTTAGTTTTCGGCATTGATTTTCACAAGAGTTTGAATTACAAATTTTCTCCCCATTTCTACCCTCCCCCCACTCCAAGATGGCGTATATTCTGGTTGCCCTGTTCCCCAGTCAGCCCTCCCTTCTGTCATCCCACTCTCCTCCCATCCCCTTTTCCCTTCCTTTCTTGTAGGGCAAGATAAATTTCTATGCCCCATTGCCTGTATATCTTATTTTCTAGTTGCATGCAAAAACTTTTTTTTTTTGTTTTGGAACATCTGTTTTTAAAACTTTGAGTTCCAAATTCTCTCCCCTCTTCCCTTCCCACCCCTCCCTAAGAAGTCAAGCATATCAACATAGGTCACATGCGTATCATTATGTATAACCCTTCCACAATACTCATGTTGTGAAAGACTCACTATATTTTGCTCCTTCCTAACCTATCCCCTTTTCTCCCTTGACCCTGTCCCCTTTTGAAAGTGTTTGTTTTTGATTACCTCCACCCCCATCTGCCCTCCCTTCTATCATCCCCCCCCTTTTTTATCTTCTTCTTCCTTTTTTTTTCCTGTGGGGTAAGTTACCCAATTGAGTATGTATGGTATTCCCTCCTCAGGTCAAATCTGATGAGAGCAAGATTCACTCATTCCCCCTCACCTGACTTCTCTTCCCTTCCTACAGAACTGCTTTTTCTTGCCACTTTTATGCGAGATAATTTACCCCATTGTATCTCTCCCTATCTCTCTCTCTCAATATGTCCCTCTCTCATCCCTTAATTTTATTTTATTTCTTTTAGATATCTTCCCTTCATCTTTACCTTACCCTGTGCCCTCCCTCCTCTCTCTCTCTCTCTCTCTCTCTCTCTCTATATATATATATTATATATACACATACATATATACATACATACACACTCACATATACATATATATACATAAACATATATATATATATGAATATTCCCTTCAGCTACCCTAATACTGCAGTCTCATGAATCATACACATAATCTTTCCATGCAGGAATGTAAACAAAACAGTTCAACTTTAGTAAGTCCCTTGCAATTTCTTTTTCTTGATTACCTTTTCATGCTTCTCTTGATTCTTGTGTTTGAAAGTCAAATCTTCTATTCAGCTCTGGTCTTTTCACTGAGAAAGCTTGAAAGTCCTCTATTTTATTGAAAGTCTATATTTTACCTTGGAGCATGATACTCAGTTTTGCTGGGTAGGTGATTCTTGGTTTTAATCCTAGCTCCATTGACCTCCAGAATATCGTATTCCAAGCCCTTCAATCTCTTAATGTAGAAGCTGTTAGATCTCGAGTTATTCTGATTGTGTTTCCACAATACTCAAAGTGTTTCTTTCTGGCTGCCTGCAATATTTTCTCCTTGATCTGGGAGCTCTGGAATTTGGTGACAATATTCCTAGGAGATTTCTTTTTGGGATCTATTTGAGGAGGCGATCGGTGGATTCTTTCCATTTCTATTTTGCCCTGTGGCTCTAGAATATCAGGGCAGTTCTCCTTGATAATCTTGAAAGATGATATCTAGGCTCTTTTTTGGATCATGGCTTTCAGGTAGTCCAATAATTTTTAAATTATCTCTCCTGGATCTAGTTTCCAGGTCAGTGGTTTTTCCAATGAGATAGTTCACATTGTCTGCCATTTTTTCATTCCTTTGGTTCTGTTTTATAATATCTTGATTTCTGATAAAGTCACTAGCTTCCACTTGCTCCAATCTAATTTTTAAGGTAGTATTTTCTTCAGTGGTCTTTTGGACCTCCTTTTCCATTTGGCTAATTCTGCCTTTCAAGGCATTCTTCTCCTCATTGGCTTTTTGGAGATCTTTTGCCATTTGAGTTAGTCTATTTTTTAAGGTGTTGTTTTCTTCAGTGTATTTTTCAGCATTTTTTGGGGGTCTCCTTTAGCAAGTCATTGACTTGTTTTTCATGGTTTTCTCGCATCCTTCTCATTCCTCTTCCCAATTTTTCCTCTGCTTCTCTAACTTGCTTTTCTAAATCCTTTTTGAGCTCTTCCATGGCCTGAGACCAGTTCATGTTTTTCTTGGAGGCTTTTGTTGTAGGCGCTATGACTTTGTTGACTTCTTCTGGCTGTATGTTTTGGTCTTCTTTGTCACCAAAGAATCCAAAGTCTGAGACTGAATCTGGGTGCGTTTTCGCTGTCTGGCCATATTCCCAACCAACTCACTTGACCCTTGAGTTTTTCAGCAGGGTATGACAGCTTGTACACTAAAGAGTTCTATGTCCCATGCTTAGGGGGTTGCGCCAGCTCTGCCACACCGACACTCCTCCTTCCCCAAGAACCCCCAACCCAGACTGGGCTTAGATCTTCAGCAGGCTGTGCACTCCTGCTCTGATCCACCACTTAATTCCTCCCACCAGGTGGGCCTGGGGTTGGAAGCAACTGCAGCTATAGTTCTGTAGCTGCCCCACCTCCGCTGCCCTGGGGGCGGTAGCCAAACCGGGAACTCCTTCCACTCCGGAAGCTTTTCCCACTAACCTTCTCTGTTGGCTTTGGTGTTTGTGGGTTGAGAAGTCTGGTAACTGCTGTAGCTCACTGATTCAGGGAGCTAGGGCACACTCCGCCCGGCTCCTGGTCTGGTTGGTCCATGCCACTGCCACTCATGTTGGGCTCTGCTCCACTTCCAGCTCTGTGCGGGATAGACCTCACCCAGAGACCATCCAGGCTGTCCTGGGCCGGAGCCCTGCTTCCCTCTGCTCTTTTGTGGGTTCTGCAGTTCTAGAATTGGTTCAGGGCCATTTTTTATAGGTTTTTGGAGGGACTCGGTGGGGAGCTCATGCTAGTCCCTGCTTTTCAGCCGCCATCTTGGCTCCCATCTACGGCACTCTTTCCCCCCTTGAAGGTTCCTTGGGATTCTAACAGGGTGAATGGTGTAGGTGCTAAAGAAATATGTATTTCTAATTCTCACTGTGCTGTGGTCTGACGCGGAAGCCAAGGCACCACTGTGAATGTTGATCAGGAATAGGTGAAGCGCTCTTTGAGTCAGATAACAACAGAGACTGATTTGTGAGTTTTGGAAAGAAGCTGGTTTACCCTGGGGGCTCTTCTCTCCCAATATTAAAGCAAGGAAAACAAACACACCCACCACAAACTGGAGGAGCACAACCCTCTCAAGGGAGTGCCCATGACAGGTGGGATGAGAGTATGATTTCTCTGGATTCTGATGTTTCTTTCTCTGCCTCCCTGTTCCCCAGGTACTAGGTGATTTCACTGTGGAACATTCCTTCCTTCTATGGGCTGGCTGTAGAGGATACACACACACACACACACACACACACACACACACACACACACACTTATATACCTGAAGCGTATCTCAGAGTTTTTAACAGCATTGAAGTTGTATACCTCCTGCATTCGCTGTATGTGAGACACTGGAATCGGTGCCTAAAAGAAAAGACAAGGTGTCATGGGCGGTGCCCCAGCTGTTTTTGGAAGAAAGAAATTGGAGACAGGGAAATGATCTTAGTTGAAATACCAAGAATTTTGCAAAGTGAAAAAATTATATTGGATATTAACAAATAAAAGAATTTATTCAGGACAAGCTAAGCTTTGTGTGAGTTTGTTATTGTTAAGAGAGTTCTGTGGTATAGCAGGGAGCTGGCTATGAGGCCATGGGACATGGGTTCAGGTCCTGCCTCTGAAACTGCCTGGATATGTGGGCTACTTCTCAGTGTCCCAGGCATCTCTCAACAGAACAGGTGCCAAGCTGACTTGGTAGAGGGGCTTTCCTCACTGGGAGTTCCCTATATGGGTGAAATCCCAGGTTCAGTCAAAAGAGAGAAAGTTCTTCAATTGGGAGTCTGGGGACAAGTAAATTAGGGGGATCAAAAGGTTTTTTACTTCTCTCAAAGTTTTTAGGGCACAAAATAATTTTGGGGAGAGTATTTTTAACATTGTCTTCTTACAGTTCTATATAATCAAGGCCAACAACATTGATGACAAAATCAGAGAATCCAAATGGACCTTAGGAGAAGATATATAGTGCAGGTCTTCAAAGAAGGAGCACCTCGGTGTGTGCCTGACACATCCCAGAGAGTGAAGATTACACCTGGTCCTGAAGAGCTTCAGAAGGAAGTAGCTGGTATGCATTCTAGATTAGTTAATACACAGCCCATACAGCTTAAACTCATTTTTCTTCTGTAAGTAATTACAATCACTTAAACCTTTCCTTGGAGGCCTTATTTCCTACCACTGGGACCCTGGGCTCCAGCAGGTAAGCTTTCTTCTTCTCTTGCCAGGCCAGCAGGCCACTTCCTGGCCATCTCTAAATCATGTCCCTCCTTCCCCCTTTTCAACTCAGTCTTCTCCAGTTGGAATGTAAGCTCCTTGAGGGCAGGGGTTATCTTGCCTGCTTAAGCACTGCATAAATGCTTTTTTATTCAACTGAAACAAACCATCAATGTAGCTTTTCTTGGGGGAAATGACTCCAAGTCTTCCATATTTCTCTTAGGAAGCAGAGTGCAGAATTGAACCCAGAATTGAATTAACTGTCCCATGTGCAACAAACATAATGGGAGGGCTACCTCATTGTCTTACAAATTATATTCCAAATTACTGCTGTTTCGCGTAGGATCACTATTGCTTCTTCTTGATCTACCAACCATGATTTTAAGACTGAGGCTCATCCCTATTCTTTGGAGCATCAAATGTAACTACATACAGGAAGCCAGTGCCACTGGCCAGGGTCCACGTGGTGCTCATCAACCAGATCACTGGCTCAGCCTCAGAGGCCACCACAGGCCAATGTGTTTCTGAACAAGAATTCCCTCTGCTAGCAACTCAACATGTTCGACCTCCCTTGAAGACCTCCAGCCTTTTCCACTGAGACATCTCTGAATATTATATAGTTATCTTGCAGTAATTTTTGCCCATGCTGTAACCTGGCTTGAGTCTGTGGTCTATGTCCCCCTCACCTCTCCCCTTCATGACCTCCTCTTCTGACTCAATCTGATCCACAAGCTATGACATCCTGTTGGCCAGTTTTCCTGAGTCTCTTTCTGCCTCCCATCCATGTGCTTGGGCAGGGAATCTGTGTTACTTCCATTGGGGGAATATTTTAAGAATGAAGTCAGGAGTCAGCCTGTGACCACCTTAGAGGACTACGTGCCTTCCAGTTTTATGGCAGGTTGGGATGGACATCTTCCCAAAGCCAGGGGGCAGCTGTTGATGCAGGAAGTAACACCCCCAAAAAAGGCACGAGACCTTATTGGTCATACCATTTCACATAAATGACTTCTTCTGTAACCCTCTGCATTTTATTTTACACATTTGAAAACATCATTCTGAGCAGGGGTCCTTGGGCTTCACCAGACACTGCCAGAGGAGTCCAGGACACAAAAGAGGTCCTATTCTGTAGCATCTCTGGCAAATGGTCATCCAGCTTCCACCTGGAAAAGTTTACCCTTTAGGAAAAGAGGTCAGCAGGACTTGCACCTCACATGTTCAAATCCTTTTTGAATAAATTACTTTTTTTTGGAGGGGGGATGGCAGGGCAACTGGGGTTAAGTGACTTGCCCAAGGTCAAACAGCTAATAAGTGTCAAATGAACTCAGGTCCTCCTGACTCCAGGGCCAGTGCTCTACTCACTGCACCACCCAGTTGCCCCTAATAAATTACTTTCACAGATAGTTTCTTCCCCATCTCTTGGCTCCTCTCCCCATGATAAGCTCTAATATTGCTCTTGACTATTCTCCCCATCTTAATTTCCAATACTTTTGACATAGATCACTTACCGCCACTAGCATCAATGCTAGAAACTCAATTAACTGATGAGATGACATATCCTTTAAGTCTGCTGAAGAGAATGTACCCAAATCATCTTCTTTGGCCTAAAAAAAAATCCCAAAAGGCTCATTTATTATCCAACTTTATAAGTAATCCACAGGCACGTGTATTAAGAACCCGAACTGAATCCAATATAAATATAACTCTAGTTTTCAGAACTTTTCCTCAAAAGACTAGGGATAATATTCCCATATTCTTAAGAGAGAATCATATTTTGAGTGGACTATTTACTCCACTGCTTCATAAAGATACAGCAGCAGCATCCACAGTCTCTTCAGGAGAAGCTATGAAAACTAACATTACATAAAAAATAGAAAACTAAAGAATTGGGTTAAAATATTTGTTTGGCTCCGAGAGTTCACAATATTCATGAGAAATTCTAATACCCCAAGAAGCAGTAAAATAATATCCCCTTCCTTCTTGCCATTAGTAGGTTTTTTTTTAAGGTATATTAAAAGCACTCAATATAATTTACAAGTTACTCCACCCTAAAGACTTGGGTCAAGGACCAAACTGTATATTTTTCTGAATACCATACTGGTTAAGGATCATATTCCGGTGTTTCCCTCTATTGCAGAATAGTCTATTTATTCCATTTATCATGAAATTATTTCTCATATTTGGGTTTCCCAGGAAAATGCTTTCCAAGAAAACAAGATTAATAGCTAATAAACACAATTTACCAAAAGGAGGGTTGTAAAAACATCCTTTTTAAGGCAGAAGAATTCAGAAGGGCAGAAGGGTAACTGCTAACTGACGATCACCTCCATCTGCCCCCAAGTCCTTTTTTCTCCTCCTCAGTTATTCTGCACAAGAAAAACAGGAGATAATGTGTGGCTACACTAGTTTTCTTCTGAGGCTTAGCCCAGTGCCCAGCACACAGTAAGTATTTAACAAGTGCTTGCTGATTTGTTAACTTGACAGCTGATTTCTTTTGTTGCTTTTGGGAGGGGGAAAAAACCCAAATACAGTTTGTACACTCCTCTTATCACTTAGGACAACCAAGCTGGCCTGTGAGGAGCAGGAGTTTGGAGCAGCCAAAGCTTTTAAAGCCTCAGGAAGAAAGGTGCCTATACAAGCCCACTTTATAAACCTGAAAGTTGTGTCTGCAAAAACGACTCACATTTATATAGCAATTTAAGGTTTGTAAAGCACTTTACATATGTTATCTCAATCAATTCTCACAACAAACCTGGTAGGAGGGTGCCATTATTAACCCCACTTTTCAGATCAGGCAACTGAGGCTGAGAGAGGTTCAGTGACTTGCCCAGGGTCCCTCAGCTAGGAAGTGTGTGACAGGATTTGACCTCAGGTCTTCCTGTTTCCAAGGCCAGGTCTGTCTCCAGCACACACTGCTGGTTCTCTGTTGACTGACAATTTCACACCAAATGAGTCAAAGCACATGGCTGAGTTTTTTTTTTTTTAGATCAAACTAGGGACCAAATCCAAACCTCTGGTCACTGAAGTCACAACTGTGGCCAATATGCCACCTTGGAAATGTGCCCTATGAGCCCCAAGGTTCAGACTTCCGGCAGTGTGGCAATGATGGAGACTCATGTCCACCTGACAGGTCTGCTTCTCTACAAGGGAGTGACTTGGGAGATGCAAGATTGTAGCAGAAACCTTCCCAGAGAAGGCAGCTGGTCAACATCATGGATAGAGTCTGAATAAGTCACTTATCCGCTGCTGGCCTTGGTTTCCTTAACTGTAAAGTGGGGAATACGATGGCGCCCATCCCCAGGGTTATTGGGAAATTCAAACGATCTACTATGTGTATAGTTCTCCTGAAACTTCCTAAAGCACCAAGTAAATACCATCTAGAAGAAGCAACAACAGTAGTGGTGATGGTGGTGGTAGCAGCAGCAGCAATAGCAACTTGGTTCAAGTAGTTACCCACATGAATTTATTATGATCATTCCAAAGGGTCAGATAAATTTATGCGATCTGCTTTAGGGCAGAAATAATAGGCAAAATCTTTAATTATCTTTTTTACACTTTAAACAATGCAATGTACTAATTTAGCTAAAGTTTTGTACACAGACCAAAATAAATAAAGCTGTGCTCAGATTTCAAAACTATGTTTGAATTACATATCATATTACACACCAGAAAGCCAAGTCACTTAAATGAGCTAAGCAGCATCCGTGAAATGGGATGATACTTGTAGCTTTTCCTTTCCTCTCAAGGCTACTATGCAGTAATAATCCCTTTGTCAGCCTTAAAATGATGCCAAAAAGTAAGCTTTTTATTAGGAGCACTACTATATTTTCCATGGAAATACCCATGACTGTTACATGAATTATCATTTAAAATATTTAATTTAAGGAATAGAAGAAACAAGTAAATACAATTCATTGCTAATTATCCATTGAATACACTAGCTAGCATGTACATGGAAAGAGGCAAGACTGTGATTTCACTGGCAGAAGGAACTTCCAGGAAAGGAAAGCCCCTCTGCCAACGTAAGCTGGCAGTGTCTCTACCATTTTCAGTCTTACAGACTTGTCCAGGGTCACACAGACAATGTGTGTCAGAGAGGGCCGCTGGAGCCAGGGTCAGCTCTCCACCCCACAATGCCTCTCACTAGCTAGCATGGATATTAGATTTATTTTGTTCTACAATGATCCAAATAGTACCTTGCACACAGTACGTGCTAAATGACTATATTTTTTAATTGAAGAAAACAGTGATTTATCCACAAAGCCTTGCCTTTCTGCAAGAGGGACACTCAAGTATACCTCTACCTTAAATGTCTCAATTAGAAAAAGAGCCTAAATTATCACTTTTTGCAGATGATATGATGATTTACTTAGAGAATCCTAGACAATCAAATAAAAAATTACTTGAGATAATAAACAACTTTAGCAAAGTTGCAGGATATAAAATAAACCCACATAAATCCTCACCATTACTAACAAAGCCCAACAGCAAGAGATAGAAAGAGAAATTCCATTCAAAGTTACATTAGACACTATATAATATTTGGGAGTCTACCTGCCAAGGCAAATCCAGGACCTATATAAACATAATTATGAAACACTTTTCATATGAATAAAGTCAGATCTAAATAAATGGAAAAATATCAGTTGCTCCTGGTTAGGCGGAGCTCATATAATAAAAATGACAATTTTAACTAAATTAATTTATCTATTCAGGGCCATACCAATCAAACTACCAAAAAATTACTTTATAGAACTGGATAAAATAATAACAAAATTCATCTGGAAGAACAAGAGGTCCAGAACATCTAGGCTATTAATGAAAAGAAACGCTCAGGAAGGTGGCCTAGTCATACCAGATATTAAACTGTACTATAAAGCAGCAGTCATCAAGACTACCTGGTACTGGCAAAGAAACAGAGTCATGGATCAGTGGAATAGGATAGGTACACAAGATGCAGAAGTCAATGACTATAACCATCGACTCTTTGATAAACCCAAAGAGGCCAGCTTCTGGGATAAGAATTCACTATTTCACAAAAACTGCTGGGAAAATTGGAAAACGGTAGGGCAGAAACTGGGCATAGACCAATACCTTACACCATATACCAAAATAAAGTCAAAATGGGTCCATGATCTGGGAATAAAGGCTGATACTATAAGAAATTTGGGAGAGCAAGGAATAGTTTTCCTATCAGATTTACGGAAAAGCAAAGAATTCATGACGTAAGACATAGAGAGCGTTACAAAATGCAAAATGGATAATTTTGATTATGTTAAATTGAAATGTTTTTGTATAAAAAAAAGCCAATGCAACAAAGATTAGGAGGGAAGCAGAAAATTGGGAGAAAACCTTTATAACCAGTGTCTCTGATAAAGGCCTCATCTCTAAAATATACAGGGAACTGAGCCAAATATATAGGAATATAAGTCATTCCCCAGTTGAGAAATGGTCAAAGGATATGAACAGGCAGTTTTCAGAGGAAGAAATTAAACATATCCATAGGCATATGAAAAAATGCTCTAAATCACTACTGATTAGAGAAATGTAAATCGAAACAACTCTTAGGTAACCACATCTCTCCTGTCAGATTGGCTAAAATGAGAAAACAGGAAAATGATAAATGCTGGAGAGGATGTGGAAAAATTGGAACGTTGTTACATTGCTGGTGGAGTTGTGAACTGAACCAGCCATTCTGGAGAGCAATTTGGAACTATGCCCAAAGGGCTATAAAAATGTTCATACCCTTTGACCTAGCAATACCCCTTCTAGGGTTGTATCCCAAAGAGATCACACAAGTGTAAAAAGGACCCATATGTACAAAAATATTTATAGCGGCTCTTTTTGTAGTAGCAAAGAACTGGAAATCAAGGAGATGCCCATCAATTGGGGAATGGCTGAAAAAGTTGTGGTATATGAAGGTAATGGAATACTATTCTGTGATAAGAAATGGGGATGATACAGACTTCAGAACAACCTGGAAAAACCTGCACGACATAATGCTGAGTGAGTGGAGCAGAACCAGGAAAACATACACAACCACAGATATATGGATTCCGTAAGGACCAACCCTGACAGACTTCGCTCTTCTCAGCAATACAAAGTGCAAAGACAACTCCAAAGGATTCATGATGGAGAATGCTATCTACATCCAGAGAAAGAACTATGGAGTCTGAATGCAGACTGAGGCACACTCCATGCTCGCCTTTTTTTTCCCCTTTGTTTTTGGGTTTTTTTTTTGGTTTTGTTTCTTCTTTCTCATGATTCATACCATTGGTCATAATTCTTCACAACTTGACTAGTGTGTAAATAAGTTCAATGCGAAATTATATGCAGAAGATATATCGGATTCCACGCCATCTTAGGGAGGGAGGGAAGTGGGGTGGGGGGGAAGAAAATCTGGAACTCAAAATTATGTAGAACCAAGTGTTGTAAACTAAAAATAAAAAACCTTAATTATAAAAAAAAAGAACAAAAAAAATGAATAAATACCTCTATTAAAAAAAAAAGAAATAAAAAGAAAAAGAGCCCGGAATCTCACAGGCCTACTCACTTTGATCCACTGCTGGCTCAAGTCAATACAAGCCTCCGTCAGAGTCATATCATACCTGAAAAGATGGAGACACAAATATCCATCTCTTTTTTTCCCCATCAAAATAGCCTTGCATTCAAACCCAGGTGAAAAGCTAGGAAGCACTGGAAACATGGACTCTTCTACCCGAAGTATCATAAAGAAAATCTGATTAACACAGTCCAATAACTGAGAAATCATGTTGAGTGAAATGTCAAATCCAACATGCTTAGTATTACTATGCATCTAAAGGAGGCCAGAAATTCTCCGCAAATGGTGGTCAAACGTAAAAACAGCTGGAGGCTACCTGAGCCTTGGTCACCATAACATGAGTAGGAAGCTATTCTTGAATCCTAGGGCAGGTTTGGAGTCCCAGGACTACAGGTTTACATCACAATGTGCCCTGGGGACCTTGTTTGGTTCACAGACTTCCTAAGATATGTCTCTAGGAGCAGAACACATGGAGTGGTTTCAAGGCTTGCTCACTCAAGGGCTCAAAAATCACTCAAGGGGAAGTAGGAGGAGTCTAGAATGCTTCAAAAATCCCAGGGAGCCCTAGGAGTCCTCTGATCTCCTTGGGGACTAAGCTATTCCAAAAATAGAGGCAGAAACTCATGGCTAAGCCCCAGATACCACAAAGCTAGGAGCGAGTGAAAATTACTGAGTGTCAGGGAGATGGGGGATTGCCCTTCACTGGAGGCTTTCAAGCCAAGGCAGGATGACCAACCTGGTGGGCCAATCTTAGAGAAGACTCATTTTCAGAGGCAAGGTAGAGTAGGTGGCCTCTGAGGACCCTTTGAACTCTGAAATTCCAACTGATCAAAAAATATTTTAGTAGGCTAGACAGCTGGGATAAATTAAAAATTCCATTTACTAGGGATAAATATTCACAAGACCCACTTTCTAAGTCCAAGAGGAACAGTTTGGATGAAAGAGAGCTGGGGATTTCAGTGGACCACGAGGCAATAGTGGGTCATGATAGCCAAAGAAGCTCCTGCAGCCAGATGAGGGAAGAGCCTCGCTCTTTCCTGTTCAGGCCATATCTGGAGTCCTCTCTAAAGTTCTGGCACCACATCTTAAGGACAGTGACAAAGTGGAAGCCATTCCAAGGAGGGAAGCCAGGATGGGGGTCTGGGAATCGGGCCCTGGGAAGATCGGTTGAAGGAATCGGCCGGGATGACTCAGTGGCACAGGAGAGCTGTCTTCAAGAATCTAAGGGCTCTCAAGTGGAAGAGGGATCAGGCCTATTCTGCCTGGCCAGAGGTAGGCACCCAGGAGACACTTCTTGAGATTAGGGCTGCCCCCACAATGGACTGGGAAGGCTTGGGACACGATGGGTTCCCTCTCACCAATGGCATGGTGAGTGAAGCCTGGCTGGCCACTCATCAGGCATGCTGTGGAAGGGACTGAGGCTTACTGTAAGAGGCCTGCACAGCCTCCACCGTCCCTTCCAGATCTGAGACTCTGACATTTCTTTGTTAAGTACCATTCCCTCTTAGTGGCCAAAGGTAATGTATGTTCTCACTGTGTGTCCAAAGACCTCCTCTTCAGCCTCACTGGGGCATGAAGGTGGCCTGTTCCCAGCTATTCTGAGAGAGAGCAAGCGCTCATAGATCTTCACAAAGTGGAAAAGTCTGGACAGGCTGGGGATCAGCGTCATTGAAGCTATGGGGGCTCAGCAGAAGACTGACCATTCTGGTGTTTTGGCCATGGAGCAAAGCACATGAAGGTGTGGGAGGGTCTCAAGATCCATGGGCTGGGTGTGAAATGAGCCATGGCTCTTGAAGCCCAATCCCACTGGGCTCCGCAGGAGAGTGAGCAGCACAACTCACACTCTGTGGTGCTTTCCAGTGGACAGAGCGCATTTGGGGTTAGCGCTCTGAGATTCCATTCTACCTGCAGCACCACCACTGACTTCAGGAAGAGGACAGACCTGGGACAGAGGAAAACTGGCTTCTGAAGGAAACACTTACTTTGGTTTTACAGGTGGCAGGCCAGGAGAGAAGAACCAGGCATTCCAGTCAACTTGGTTAAGAACATCGGTCTGCAAGCAATTGAGAAAATTATCCAGTCAGCCACACGATAACCTTTCTCTGCCCAAAACAGGCCCCTGCACAAGTGCTATGTCTTCAAAATGTGAGACTATAATGTATATTGCAACAGTAATAATATTAAGAGACAGTGCGGGATAGCAGGTAGAGTGCAAGGCCTAGAGTCAGAAAGAGCTGGATTCAAATCCTGTTTCCTGACACCTGCTGGGTGACTCTGGACAAGTCACTTGACCCCATGAGCCTCAGGCAAATCCCTAGTACTGGTTTACTAAGACATCCATGGGTGGCTATCTGCACTGGAGGAGGGAATTCTGACCCAAAGAGTCACCCACAGTGACCATGTCATTTATTATGTTACAATAATGAGAATGATAGCATTCATGGAGGTCTCTGTCTGCAAAGCACTTTACAAACAGCGCCTCTTTTGAATCTCACAACCGCCCTGGCACGGGGATATTAGCAGCACCTTCATTGTACAGAGTGCAATATGTAATTACGATAACGTGCCTCGTGGCAAGATCATCCCGAGGGAGCTGTAACAAATACCAGTATGCAATGGCTTGTTAATCAGGTCTAGCGTGGAGAGTCGTTCTTCAGGGAAATCAAACTGAGTCTCAGAAGAAAACTCTATAAAGTCATTTATGCTGTTTTGATCAATAAAACAAGGCCACTGAGTTCATTCTTGAAACAATCCTAGCCCACAGGTGCAAAGTAACTTGAAACGCCTTCGCAGATGTCTGCCAAGTACAAGAAAACGTCGTGTGCACCTCACCTTGTCTTTGAAGTGGGAATACAGGAAGGCTTTCCAATCGTCGGTCGTTATGCTCTTGTAGGAAAATTCCTTAATGTAAGCTTTTAAGAACGCCAGGAAAACCTCTAGGAGAAGAAGGGAGAACGAGTTCTCAGTGAATAGCCAGGCACCATGGAGAGCTCAGAAGGAATATCTGGCTTGATCCCTGTCTTCAAAGGGCTTCCAATGCACTTCTGAATAGAAGACTAATACATGTGAAATTGGCTCTGGGAGGATGGGTAGGTTGTGGCTATGTGAAAGAGAGAGGGTATGCCTTGCAAATGGCAGGTAGGGGTGGGGGGTGGGACGTGGACAAAGGCAAAGGCAGTGAGCATGGAATGGTCATTTGGAAGAGGCCTGCCTAGAGTAAAGGGTCCTTACTGGAAATATGGGGAGATGAATTTGAACAGGGAGGCGGAACCCAGCCCCAAAGAGATCTGAGACCCAATCATGGGATAGTGGGAAAACACTGGCCATGGAGACATCACCCACCTCTGTGTTCAGATGTCACTTCTGACACTTACTATCTGTGTGACCTTGGAAAAATCACTTAACCTCTCTGAAACTCAATTTCCTCATCTGCAAAGTGGGGCAGTAATGGAAGCAGCAGAGGAAAGGTAACAGAGGACTAGCTTTAAGACAGAAGATTGGGGTTTGAGTCCTGTCTGACAGACTAGCTGCGAGACTCTCAGTGGCCCAAAGTGCCTGGCCACTTTGTAAACACTCCAGGGCTATGCAGTTACATGATGACAGGTTAAGTTTCTGAGCCACAGTGCAATTATGAAAACGGGAAGAGTAGAGACCCTTTAAGAGAAGCAGTCTCTTTTACCTCCTCCCTCTAGGAGAAAGATGAAGACAATGTCCGGCGTTACCTGGTCCTCCCAGAAGCTGCTCGAGATAAAAGAGCAAAGCAAAGCCCTTCTCGTAAGGGACAGAAGAATACACCTCGTCAGGATCCACATCCTTCAGGCTCACCACCAGTCTGGTGAAGGCATGGGTATCTCCAAAAGTCTTGATCTATAAGAAACAAAACCCGGTGAAATGTGAACTCAGCCAGGCAGTGGGGGGAAGGAAGGGGCGCCACAGTGCATAGAACGTTAGGCTTAGAGTCAGTAAGAACTGAGTTCAAATCCAGCCTCGGACGAGCTGTGACCCTGGGCAAGTCACTGCACCTCTGTCTGCCTGTTTCCAGATCTCTAACATGTGGATAATAACAGCACCTACCTCCCAGGGTCACTGTGTGGACCAAAGCAGACACTGCTTGTAAAGCACTCCGAATGGAGTCTGACATGTTGTAAGCACCACATAAATGTTGGCTATCATCATCGTTATTATCCGTAAATGGGGGTGATAATGGCATCTGCCTCCCAGGGTTATGTTATGTATTTGTAAAGACCTTTGCAAACCTTAAAGCACTACCTATAATATTATTATATTATGTTATTATTACTTTTATTATGTCATATATTAATATATATTAGTGTAAATTATATAAAGCACTACACACATTATTATTCACACAGTACTATCTGGGAGGTGTTAATTAAGCGAGTGTTGAGTGAACAAAAGAACTCACTTCCTCAAAGAAGACTGTATACACATTTTTATGGCATATGGCTGACAAGTCACGTTTTTTATTTTTGGAGGAGAGGGTATAAGTGAGCTTCAACATGACCAACTTTATTTTGCAGTAAAATTAAATATGGTAATAAGAGCCGATATTTAAATGGAGCTTTAAGGGCTTGCCAGATGCTCTACATACATCATCCCCTCAAACCTGTGAAGTGGGAGCTATTATTAGCCCTACTTTACAGATGTGGAAACTGAGGCAGAGAAGGGCTAAGTGATTCTCCTCAGGTGACGCAGCTTAGAAGACGCTCAAGAGAAGCCGCATCGTGAGGCTTTTCCCTTTCTGATCTAAAACCGTCAGTCTTAGTCTTACATGCTGAGTGCCGCTGATCTAGAACCAAAGTGACGTCCTTTATTTCTCTCTCCTCCTGCTCCTACATAAAAAGCAGCTTTAGGAATCAGCGGCTGAGCCTGCGCAGTTTGGTCAGCCATCTGGAGGATGACTGTCTCACCGAGTTCTGTAATTCTCCCCATCCTCCCAAAGCGTGGAAATGCCTAAACTTTTCGCCAAACAACCGGCCGCAAATATGGCGTTCCAGGTACACGGTATGTCCTTCATTTAACCTAGAAAAGGAAAAGATCAGTTTGCAACAGCAGAGGAAAGAAAACGTGCCATTTAAATAAATGTCTTCATATCTGTTGTCACCCTCGACAAGCATTTATTAAGTCCCTACTGTGTGCCAGGCACTCTGCTAAGCCCTGAGGCAAAGAAAAAGGAAGAGAAAGGCCAAAGACAGTCCCCGCCCTCAAGGCACTTACAGTCTAATAGCGAAGTCCACACGCACATAACTACCAAAGGACACAGAGAGGACAAACTGGGACTAGTTTTAGAAGGAAGGTATTAAGATTAAGCAGCACTGGAAAAGGCTTCTCCAAGAAGGTGGACTTGAAGGAAGCCAGGGGATGGAGAAGAGGAGGGAAGGCACATCAAGCATCGCGACCGCCGGTGCAAATGCCTGAAGTCTGGAGATGTAGTGCCTTGTGAGAGGATATCCTGGAGGCCGGGGTCGCTGGGTTAGAGTACACAGGGGAGTGTGAGGTGTAAGAAGACTGGACAGGCAAGAAGGGGCCAGGCTATGGAGGGGTTTAAAAGCCAAACAATGTTTTCTATTCGATCCTGGTGGTAACCAGGGGGCACTGGTTTAATGAGTAGAGGAGATGGTCTGAGCTGCATTGCAGGAAGTGGACAATGGCAACTCTGATTCCCAGAACAGGCCAGGCTGCGCAGCCTGGCCTCAGCAGCCAGCACAGGGCTCCCAGTTATCAGTGTTGGAGAGCTCTGGTGAGCATTTCACCCCAGCAGGGGGCTAGGCCACAACCTGGACTCTGCATTAGCTCATGCTCAGGTCACACCGGGAAATGAACAGATCATGGGTCAAGCACCTGCTCTGTGCCTAGCACTGTGTTCAACAAAAAGAGCTCGTGATCCACCTGGGGAGACGAGACGTCCACAACAACACATGCACAGACTGAGGATGACAGGAAGCAAATCCTACCAAAAGTGATCCCAAGTTTTGTTCGTCACCAGGTTTCCCGTCCAGCTGTGAGAGATCTCGTGGGCAATCACCTGAGGGAAGGGGGAGAAACTGTCAGGGCTTGCAAGGAGACCCATCTTCCCTTCCTCCAACTGCATGTAATCTGAGTTTTCTAGAGCTCAGCCTCTAGCTAATATACTCAAAGCCTCATTAAACCTATTAGTCAATTTTTAAAAATGCCCAAGAATATCATCTGGCTAAAAAGGGAGTAAAAAGAGAATAGTTTATACATCTATAAACAAAAGAAGACATTCAAATGTGTAAGAAATTTGAAAAAAATTTATAGCAATGCTCTCTCTTAGTCAAAATCTGCTTATAGTAGAGAGATAAGAGGAAAAAAAGATCCCACAACTATGTTAAGGTATTGACCCTGCCCCTTGACTCTGTTGTGAGGCTGTCCAGCAGTAATGGCCCCAGGGTTGGGACTCCAGTCTCATTCAACTATAAGAAATTTTCCTGTTTTTTCTTCCTTTCATTTTGAAGGCAAGAAAACACAATTTTAGAGATGAACAGGACCTAGGAGACCACCTAGTTCAATCCTGGAGGAAACACAGGCCCAGACAAGTCAAGTGACTCACCCAAAGTCACATAGTTGGCAAGCAGCAGAAAGGGGGCCTAGGCAAGGAGACCTCTCTCCATTCAGGGCTCTCTGCATTGTAACGTGCTGACCCTTCTTATTTCTGACTAGTAAATTCAAAACACCCAACTATATAAATCATAGGGAAAAAAACCTAAAACAGAGAGTCAATCGAAGACTGAACTAAATGCTGCTAATAATCTTTGTTTAATGTATCTCTATTATAACCACATGATGAAGGAGCACAAAGTTGGGCTCACTGAACAGTTCTGTACACTGAGAACATGGTAAAAGAAACCTTGACTTACATTGGAGAGTGATTTGTCACCTGCCTGAAACACAAAAAGAGAAAGTTACCTTTAGGCCAGAGATTATATTCCCAAAGGGATCTAAAGACAAGTTGTATTTATATCATGCTGTGGAACTAAGGACCATGGGAATTCTGTGACCGGGGACCTGACATGATAAAGGAGACACTTGAAGAGAGAAAAAAAGTGGATGCAGGGCAGACCACCAAGCGCCTGACCCCATCTCCCCTGTTACAGGTAGGAGCCTCAAACATTAATCCCTGGTATTAAGCCCCTTCTTTCAGGTCTTTTCTGGTCTTGGTTATTTTCTCTTTCTTCTTTCCCTCCTCCCCAAGAGATAGTATTGAAAATGAACAAATGCACAGGTTCAAAAAAGCCAGTTAAGCAGCCTTATCCCCGGTTCTACTTCTGTGTGCATCTGACACATTACTGGCATGATCATGGGCTGCTTACATGCCACATATGATCAGTGCATCTGGGGAGGACGAGGACGCCCAAACAATGGAGGCGAATACTATTCTATTAATCCTTCAAGCAAAATCCAAAATCTTTGGAACTTAATATTTTCTCTCCTAAGTACAGAGGGTTCTTTAAAAAACTTTTGAAAAATGGAACCATAATAGTTATAATAATATATAATGAAAAATGTTAACTAAAATTAGGTAAGTGAAAATATTCGTTTCTATGATACCAAGACTCCAAGGTTCTTCCCACCTTGGTACATTTCTGAGAATGACCTAATAACAGCCTCAAATTGTACAATATTAGCACTTACCAATAAAGTAGGTGTCACAAAAGTAAGGCAAGGATTTTCCATGCCACCATAAGGGAAGGAAGGTGGTAAGACCAGCAAGTCATACTGTCCCCAAACATAAGGTCCTCCCAGATCTTCTGCAATTTTCAACATCCGTTCAGTCTGGAGAAAGTAATTCAGACTGCTTTCAGTAAAGGCTCCTGTTTAATATTAATCTTAACAGCTATATATTACTTAATAAGATGCCATTTTCTCTTCCCCCAACTTCTTTGCAGAGGTGAGGGACTATGGGTGTGGAACACTGTATATAATGTCAGGTTTTTTCAACATGTTGGTTTATTTTGCTGAATTTTTTCCCTCTCCTTTTTATTCCTTGCTATAGGATGTCTGTGGGAGGGGTAAGAAGGAGGGATACATTAGGAAATACAGATAATATAAAAACAAAAGATGACAATAACATTTTAAGAAAATAAGGTGATATGTTTACATAATCCTGTTGACCTCAAAAATAACCTAAAATTAATCATAATAATTAAAAGCAAGAAATTAGTCACCAACCTCAGAAAATTCCAAAGCAGACTTTTCCACCTGTTCCTTCTCAGACCACACCAACGTCCTTGGGCCAATCTTTCTGTAAAATCATACCTCAATAAATTTTTAAAATTCAAACACATCTTTTGATCCAATCTCTTATCCTGCAATGGGGAAGGATTAACTGGGAAAGCAATGAAGAGGAGATGGGTCCTCCATACAAAGCTAATGCTCCTCACATGAACATTGGTCCACTGTTCTTAAGGGAGGCATGACCTGGCACATAAGAGGAATGAAACCCAAGTGCCCTCCTAGGATTATGTGGGCCCTGTGTAAGGATCCCAGAGGAGTGGGGGCACATTCTTTCCCCTCCCAATCCGGGCAGGCAGCTAGCTAGAAGTAAATTGCTTCTTTTTTTTTGGAGGCAACTGGGATTAAGTGACTTGCCCAGGGGCATGGAGCTAGCAAGTGTCTGAGGCTGGATTTGAACTCGGGTCCTCCTGACTCCAGGGTCCAGGGCTTTATCCACTGCCACTTAGTTGCCTCTAAAAGTAAGCTTCTTAACCTGGGGTCTGTGAA
Organism: Trichosurus vulpecula; assembly: GCF_011100635.1. Classification (NCBI taxonomy): domain Eukaryota; kingdom Metazoa; phylum Chordata; class Mammalia; order Diprotodontia; family Phalangeridae; genus Trichosurus; species Trichosurus vulpecula. Next base: position 218,405,693 of record NC_050577.1, on the reverse strand, counting down.
CTTTAAAAAAAAATTCAATAACTATATTTCACTATAACTGGTTCCCTTAGTAATTCTATATATTTTATCTCATGCATTTAAAGACATGATTCTGAGAAGGGATCCATCCATAGACTTTGCCAAAGGGATCCAGGATATAAGAGAGCTTAAGGACCCCTGTTCTAAACAGAATTAGAGCTGAGTAACTAATAGACAGGGACAGATTTCAGGAATATCAATTCTTCTTCATACCTCTAGGAAGCCACACCAATGAGACACGAGGGGCAAGTGGGGCCAACTACTTGTCAAACTTTAATCGACAATTATGTCTCTCCTTGAGTAGTAAATAAATTACTAAGTATCCTCTTCACGTAAGCTCTCATTAAAATGGATGAGAGTACTCATGGTAAGAATAAAACAAAAATAATTTGCTCCCCTCCATTAAGTCTGTGCCCCCTCCCCAACTCCGACGAGCTCTGCTTCAGTATCTCTGACTATAGGGGGTTGGGTTTGTTACTGGCATGATTTGCTTGAGATCAGAAACGTCCCCACCCTACTATCTGGCAGGAGTGGCAGGTCCATCAGTATGGCACACTGCATGTTTTTCAGACTTTTTCAATGGATTGGTCAGTTTGCTGAGTTTTTTCTCTTTTCCCTCTTTACCTTTCTTTAAAAAATATTTGTTAAATGAGATGGCTCTCTGGGAGGTGGGAGAGAGAGGGATACTGGGAGAAATTCTGGTGATGTAAAAAACAAGAGACACAAATAAGAATTTATTCTTAAAAAATGTGAAAGAAGAAGCTAGCTAGCTCAGGCAAACAAAGACTGCTACAGATGCAGGGTGACAGTCAGACCTGGTAAATCTAAATCTACATTTCACATTCAAGATGATTTTTAAGTCACACCAGTCTGCTCCAAGGGGGAGTGAGTATTTTAAGGAATAAATGAATAAGCCGCTAATTATTAATATCCATGAAGAGTTCAGGGGGCTAATTCATCTTGCTGCCTGCCCCAAGCTTGATCTTCCCATTGACTTTAAGCCAAATACAAGAATGCTCACCTGCTTTCTAAGGCCCCGACGACAAGAGCGATCAGATAGCACGGTATTGGGACCTGGGGAAGGCAAAAAGCCAAACAAACGTTCACGTTACAGTCCAAAAACCAGCAGCGTGGGAGCCTATGGATGTGCAAAAACGAAATACATCCCCCTTCCTAGGATAGTAGAGCTGCCGTCACAAGAAGTTCGCCCTTTGAGCGGCCAAAGGCTCCAGCTCTTGATACGGCCCACGTCAAGATGGTTCCTCATTTCCGTTGAGTCCCGTGAGGAAGGGCGGCCTCTGACTTTGGCTCACGAACTCATCCAGGCATTACTGCACAATTTATGTCATTTGGGGATAATGGTGACAACATACTTTAAACATCTCTTAAAGATAAAAGGCTATTCTATATTTTCCCTTTGTCTCATTAGAATGTCACCTCCAAAGGGAGCAGATACACGTTCTCTGTTGTTTTATTACCAATTATCATAGGAACACAAATGTTTTCACTGACCCACCTCCCACTTCCTGTTTCAGTATTCCTGGTTTTACAAAATGTCCTTTCATATTAGCTTGAGGTACGTCGTGGGAAAAACTCTACAGATAAATCCATTCTTTACTTAAAGGATTTCTATAAGACAGGACTTCTGGTGGGATACATTTAGAAACACGCTTGACATAGAAACAGTATGTGCCTGGTACATGTGACTCCCCAACATGAATCACAGAACTCCAGAGCTGGGAAACACCAAAGAGATCGAGTCTAAGCCGTCTCGAAGGAAGGGTGAGGGGCTCATCCAGACTCCTTGGGAAGACCTCCAGGGGGCAGGGAATCCTTTGTCTCTCAAAGGAGCCCATTCTACTTGGGACAGCTCTCATTATTATCAACTTTGGGCCTTAAGCCCAGTTAAAATATGAAGCTTCCAAACCCTGTCTGTAGTTCTTCCCAGCAGAACTGGTCTAACCTCTTCACCACCTTTGACGGATCCTTCCAAAATGTGAAGACAGCTACCCTGCCCCCTTGAGTCTCCCCTCCTCTGGACCAATGTATTCTCTTCCTTCAACTACTCCTTATGTGGGATGGTCTCCAGTGCTATAACCATTCTGCTTCCACCTCCCCTCCATTCCCCTGGAGGTGCCCGAGTTTGACAATGTCCCTCCTAACACACTATTCCCAGAGCTAAATCCAGATAGTGGATTCACTGGGGCTATGGCAGTGACCAAGTCCTTTGGTTCAACATAAGGAAGACCCTCCCACAACAATTGGAGCAACCTGGAAACAATGGCCACCATGAAGGGTAAAGAAATTGCCATCATTAGAAGTAAGGAGAGGTGACTGTTAAGTCATTTTCAGTCACGTCCAACTCTTCGTGACCCCATTTGGGGTGTTCTTGGCTAGGATACTGGAGTGGTTTGCCATTTCTTTCTCCAGCTCATTTTACAGGTGAGGAAGCTGAGGCAGACAGGGCTAAGACTTGCTCGAGGTCACACAGCCAATAAACATCTTGAGGTCAGAGCTGAAGGTAGGAAGGAGAGTCTTCCTGAGTCCAGGCCTGGTGCTCCATCCTCCGCACCAGCCAGCTACCCTAAGGAGAAGCTCAGTGACCATTCTTCAGAGATACATGGTTTAGAGGAAATGTATGCTTCAGAGAGGGCCTGAGCTACAAGCTTCTGAAGCACCTTCCAATGCGGAGATTCTGGGGTCTCTTTCCTGGTCAAAGCAGAAGCAGGAGAAAGGGAAAATTCACAGCCCCAGAACCACAGCTTAGAAGAAAAGGGTATTCTGAATACAAATATTAATTTTGGATCTATTCATAAACAGCCTTATACTTTTCTCTCCACCAGCACTCCCAAGGCTTGTCCTGCCACACAGTAAATAGAATGCTACCTAAGAATATTAACTGGTCTCCATTCAATGACAAAAGGTCTTAAGGACAGCCCCCAGCACGCTGGGTGGCCTCCTCTATTTGATCTGTAGGACAAGACGGACAAAAGCCTCACAGGCTAAGCAGGAAAGGATGAGCTGCAATCTGCATGTGAGAATGGAGTCCACACACTGATGAGATCACAGATCCAATGGAGTAAAAGTCACAACAAATACAAAGACTTCAAAGAAAGGGGGAGAGAGTTAGCAAATGATGGGGAGAGAAGGATAATGCACAGACCAAGGACAAACAGGAAAGCAAAGGGAAAGGGACCAGGGCCGGACCTGGGATTGCTCTGGCTCAGGGGACTCCCAGATGAGGAGACTCTCTACCAATGCAGGTCATCACCTTCTCTAAAATTAAGAAAAGTACCAGCTAATGATGCTTTAAGGTTTGCAAGGTACTCAGTTCCAATTAGTGCAAATAGTAAATACACTGCAGTGGGCATGCTTCTAATTTGCACTGTGTGAAGCTGTATTTCTGTAATATATAGTAACTGGTTTCTAATGGAAATATGGAGTGAGAATTCAAATAATTTGGCTCCTTGAGGAAATCCAGCCTCCACACTAACTGCAAACTAGCTGAATCTTATTTGAAACTCACAACGACCCTAGGATGGGGATACTATTGTTATCCTCCTCGTTTATTATAATAAATAATCATATTTCTTATCATTATTTATCCTCAAGAAACGGAGGCAGACAGCTGTTAAAGGACTTGCCCAGGATCACACAGTGAGTGTCTGAAACAGGATTTGAATTCAGGTCTTCCTGACTCCTGGGTCAGCGCCCTATCCACCGTACCCCCCAGAGGCCCCATTACTTTACAGTTTTAGATATCCGACCAGCACACCAATTGGAGTGACCTCCCAAGACCACATGGCTGTATCGGTAGCAAGACTTGAACATAGGTTTCCCTGGAATGGACAGAGAAGCTGGCTCGTTCTCCACGACACCACGTCGCCTCTAAGTAAGTCAAGAAAATACAAAACAGCCACAAATCTCCAGCCAGATACACTGGACAGGGCTGGTGCAGGGATCCTGGTAGGGTCAGGGTACAAAGCTGCGCTTGTTTTGAACAAATGATTGAAGCGTTTGGAGGCTTGCGCTGACCATGATGCATCACTGCATGCCTTGTGCCTGCGCCCCTGGGCCTTTGAGGAACCTTCCTCTTTGTGACTGGGTGAGCTCTCCCCTTCTCAAAACTCAGAACCACGTCACCAGATGAAGCTCTGACCACTTCCAAACCACAGGCCTGCCCACCAGGCTTCCTTCCCTTTCTCTCCCAACCCTGCTTCCCCCTACCTTTCCAACTCTTGCTTTATTCATGTGTTGTCTTCCCCTTTCAGAACAGAAGTTTCTCGGAGGCAGGCACTGTCTTTCTGGCTTGTTTCTGTATTCCCAGTACTTAGCATAGTGCCTGGAGCACACAACAAGTGTTTAATAATGCTTTTCACTCATCCATCCATCCATCCATTCATTCATGCCTGTGTCATCTCCCCCTTTAGAATGTAAGCTCAGTAAGAGCAGGGGAGGCTTTGCTGTTATATTTCAACCCTCAGGGCTTAGCACGGAGTAAACACATGGTAAGGGCTTCATCAATCCTCATTCATTCCTGTGTACCGTTTTAGTTAACTGTCATTAGGGTGTATACTTTGCTTTAGCTTTGTTTACAAGTTTACATTTGTCTGCAACATGAAAACAAATTAACACGCGCACACACACACACACACTCTCCTCAAAAGTCTTGGTACAGTTTGAAATTATGAAAGCTTAAAACTGCGTCCAGACTTTTTAAGACACCCTGTTCCCACTAGAATATGGATGGCTACTTCTATCTAGAGAAACCCTTTTTTTATTTCACACTTAATGATGGTTTCCCTCCAAGCAGAGCTCACATGCCCTTACCATCTCACCTACCATTAAATCCTACAGTCAGAATTTTACAGCTGAAAATGAAATTTCTTCCCGCCCCACTCTCTGAGATCACTTAGTCCTGGCCCTTCATTTTGGGGACAAGGAAGCAGAGGTCGCAGGGTCATCCGTTCAGGACTGCCCAAGCTCTCCCAGCAAGCTGGCAGAAGAGCTGGGGCTGAGCCAGCAGAGGTTAGCAGAGTCACAGTTGGCAGGTAGGAATAAGAGAGCAGATGGACAGAAGGAAACATAGGAAGAGATCTATAATTTGATACTTAATTGCAGATGTAATTTTCCAACATTTCCCTTCTCTTACATGTAAAAAGGTACTGTTGTGGAAGCACAAAATCTAAGTTTTCTACTAAAGGTAAATATATATTTTATGGGAAAGAAACGTACCCTATGATAAATTTAGTGTTATACAAACTTACACTCTCATACATTTATTGTGAAAACAACAAAAGGAAGGCCCTACGGCCTTTGGTTGAATCTCTTAAAAGAAAAATCCATTTCACTGGTTCAACATTTTCTCACCTCCCAAATGAGTGCTGAAGAGCTGACTTTATTGGACAACTGTAACATGATGTCCACAACTACCACCTATATCTTGGTAATCTAAGCTTTTGTCTCTGAAGATTACAAATAGTAAATTTCAAAAGAAAATAGGAAAGGAAAACATCTTCATTTTAGATTCAAATAAAAGGAAAAAAAAGGCAATTCCTTGCAAACGCACTATCTGGACCAGGATTCTTACTTTTTGTACGAATTTATAGATTTTCCTACTGGAGTCTGCAGGATCAGGGGCTTCTCCATTACGGACAGCACTCATAAGAGCCACCAGTTCATTGGGTACTGATACCTAATCAAAAAGAAATGTGAGCTCCCCATTAGAAACAAAACTCAACCCATGACTGTTTAACATACATATATTAAATAGTCTCCCTTTTCCCCCTTCCTTTCTTCTTTAGCTACTCAGCACATGAAATGGCCAGCCAGCAATCTGGACCAATGTGGATAGCAGCACCTAAACCTGGTCCGTGCTTTGACAAAGACCATCCCCCGGCTAGGCCTCCACACCCCCAAATGCCCATCTGTTCTTTCTTTATAAAGAAAAGTGAAATAGACAATGTGCCTTTAGCCCCCAAACGATTTCATGGGGGAACGACTGAGGATAAGGCATGCATCACTGACTGACTACAGATTAAAAAAATACGTACTGTTAATACAAAATTGAAATTCTGGACATCAGAACTTTCTAACAGTAAAAATTACTAATGTTAAAAATAGCCTGCAAATAGCCGAGACATCATCTCTGGCCATGTTTACGAAAAGGACAGCAAGCGATCATAAAGGCATATTCTGAATGCGGCTTCCTCCAGAGGCAAAGCTATGGGCCATGTGGCCATCTGAGATGCTCTAGCAACATAATGCCTGGGGCCCGAGTTTTCTGCAAACACCAGAATTTAGTTCTTAGCCCTGAAGGTTCATTCCATGCCCCAGCAAGTGAATTATTCAAATACGTTAGGCTTGAGGATCTCTTAGCTGGAGACCACAGACTTATCTAGGTTTGAATTCATGGGAATCCATGCTAAATACAAAGCTGGAGGCCTAGCACCGACCTTTAGTTATGCAAAACACTAGTTCTGTTGTTCAAATGAGGCAAGTGGGGCCCAGAAAGGTAGTAAAAGGCCAGGAATGGCCTCCTGACCTCTGGTGCTAAGCACTCTCCACTACATTGCTTGTGTTAAAATCCTGGGGTTATCAGATATCCAGGAGGGCTCTCACAAGACCCGTTTATTTGGCAAAGCTGGTTTGGTTCCTAACTCTGGGAGAGCGTCAGAAGAACTGACCTAAGTCAGAAATGCTTGTCCTTTATGTGATGCTGTTAAAATGTAGCAATTCTGCAACCTCCACCATTAAGGCATCCACACAGATTCTCTGACATCTCTATATCTCCATATGTGTGTCAACTGAACCGAAAAAACACATTTAACCTGGAAAAGGTAGCTGCTTTAAGTTTTAACTATTTTAAAGAAATTTCCCCTCTTGGATGTTTTTAACAGGCTCAAGGCTCTAAACACCGCCTATTCCTAATTCAGAACAGTCCTTTCCTTTTGTATTCAGAGTACTGGACACTGACCTCACTGGGATGACTCCAAAAGAAGGCCAAAGTCTCTGTTCACAGCCCTTGGCCTGAATTTAAAGCAGCAAACCCTTCTCTAGCTATAAATCTTCATTTAAAGATCTAGTCCCAACAATGACCAGAGGGACAACTCATGGCATTCCTCGGGAGCAATCCCCTACCTCAGCACTGTACGTCAGCTTCACAGAAGGAGTGTCCTGGCAGGGGAGAATTGCTCTGCAGTGGATGGCCTGGGGCAGAGGAGGAGAAAGGAGAGATTATTAGCTACCACAGCCACTCTAAGCTGGACTGTTTAAACCAAGGATGAGACTTGGGATTCTGATGAATTACCAGAGCAAGGTTTGTCCATAAATGGAAATGGAGCCTATTTCCCATTTTAATGCACGGGCAGACTTTAGGTTCCACTGAAGCCACAACAGCCTTCCCTCTGCTAATCAGCTCCCATTTTCCCTGCACATGTTTGGTCTGTACATACTTGTTTGCATGTTGCCTACTCCATAGGATGTGGGCTCCTTGAAAGCAGGGACTGTCTTTTGTTTGGCTCACAGTAGGTGCTTAATAAAAGCTTGCTGAGTGACTGCCTGGCTGGCTGGCTGTGGTTTCAAAAGTTTCCAGTCCTGGGGTCAACCTTAGGATGGCAAATAAGGGAGGACTGAGCCCCCCCCCACCATCCTAACATCTTCATTCATATTGCGTCTTACTAAAAATGGGTCCTTCCTTCTCACATCCATCTGGTCTAGCACTTCCTTCAAGGTCTAAAGGTCTGGTGGAACTTTTCACTTTATCCTTGTCAATGTAATGTAAGTCAATGGAAGCTGTCACTGGACCTCCCAACCTCATGTTCATAGATCACCATTTTGGGGGAGAGGGTGGAGAGGAATTCTCACTCCCTATCACCTCTCAAGAGAGCCACATTACAGTCTCAGGTTCCACGGGAAAGCTAAACACTAGCCTGCCCCTATGCAGAGATCTAGAAGAGTCCTCAGAGATGCAGCAGAAATTCCCTGCTTAAAAAGGGGCACTCAAATGGCCATCTGCCTCCAGAGAAAAAAGACGACTCTTCCTTAGCCCCTCCAGTCTCCCTACCAAGTCTCCTCACTCCATTCCACCCACCACTCAACTGTCAAGTGGCCTTCCTAAAGCACGGGTTTGACTCTGCCATCCCTCCACTTAAATTTCAGTGGCTCCCTAGTACTTTAAAGATCAAATATAAAGTACCCTGTGTGGTGTTCAGAAACCTTCCTAACCTGCCCCTCACCATCCCCCCTAACAGGTACACTGTGATCCTAGAACATTGGTCTTTTGGATGTTCCTCCCACAAGACACGCCATCTCCAGACTCCAGGCACTTTCTCTCGCTGCGCCCCTTGCCTGGAATGCTCTCCCTCTGGCTTCCTTCAAGAGCAAGTTCAATCCCACCTTCTTTCTACAGAAAGTCTTAATCATGAGATCCCTCTCACCTGGCACTGGCTGAAAAGATAGGGGTGTTTCTTCCCAGATGTCTGTTCAGGCGTGAGCCACTGCAGTGCTGAAGATTGGGGGGAGGTCTCATAGGAAATCTCCACAACCACTTCTTGCTTTCTGCAGGAAACAAAACACACACACATGAGGAGTCTATAGCTGGGATGTGGCACAGCTAAAAGATGCTGGGAAAGAACTCTGGGATTAATAGCACAAATACTGAGCTAATGTGATAGCTTCTGGAATGTTCCACTTCATTAAAAAACAGCAACCCCAAAGGACCCATCCAAACTGCTCTCAGGTCCTTTTTTAGTGAAGATCAGCAAAGAGGCTTCCAGGAGATATCTCCTTTAGGAGAGCCCCACATTGGGAATTCCTTTACATTTCAGGTCCATTTTCAAGTGCAAATGCTCAAACTGCAGAGCAGGAATTCTTAGCCTGGGCTGGGTGGGTCCATGAACTTGATTTTTAAATATGCAGATGACTACTTCTGCTCTAACTGATGTCCTGTGTAACCCTATGAACTTTAAGAACTTAAAAACATGATTCTGAGAAGGGCTTCACAGGCTTGGCCAGATGATCCAACAAAGGTGAGGAATCCCTGCTGCATAGGAAATAGTAAGCTGGAGTAATAATCATATTTGGTCATGCCTTCTACCCCCCAGGAAGAAATTAAACCAAACTTCCTTATGACCCAAAGCAAACACGAAGGGTTCCTTCTCTGCATATGGCTCTACGCTATGAACAAAGTCAAAGGAAGCAGAAATCACGCCTCCATCATTTCTTCTGTGCAATGCAGATTCTTGGTGAATCACGATAGCATTTGGTAGATGCCAACAAACAAGCAAAGAGCTTTGTTAGCCAGTTATGGTAGGCATGATCTGCACAAGGGGCTTCAGACCTGAGTTTTAGGCCTAGCACTGTCACTGAAACCATGTGACTTCAGTCAGAGCAGGACTGGTCAAGGATCAGAGACAAAAGAGTCAACACAGTGAGGCTTGTGTCTCTAAAGCCAAGTGAGGAGCAAATATTCACTAAGAGGATGTGGTCGACAGTGTTGAATGCTGTAGAGAGGTCGTAGAAGCAAGAGCTTTAAGGACGGTTCGTGGACTTGGCCATCAGAAGGAGGTTATTAGTGACATTAGAGAGGGAAGCCTGAGTCCGCTGGTGGGAACAGCCAGGCTGCAAGAAGCTGATGAAAGAATGGGTGTAGAGGAAGTGGAGGCATTGGGCGTAGACTACTTTCTCAAGAAGTCTGGCAGTGAAAGAGAACAAAGATACAGAGCCCAGTACAGGTACAGGGAAAAAGGGTTAAAAGCAGAATTTCCTTGGGAGTGGATAAGCCTGAGCTTATCCTGTGGGCAAACAGGAGTCAGAGAGGGAGGAGATTCAAGGGGCATAAAAATGAGAAATAGATTTATAGCTGCTTTTTTTCCTTTGTGGCAAAGGAAACTAAGGGAATACCCATCAACTGGGGAATGATTGAACAAGTTATGGTATGTAAATGTGATGGAACACCATTGTACTGTAAGAAGGGGGTGGTTTCAGAGAAACCTAGGAAGATTTGTATGAACTGATACAGAGGGAGGTGAACAAAATCAGGAGAAAAAATACACACAAGGACAAGAAACTTTGAAAGGCTTAAGAACTCTGATCCATGCAATAACCAAGCATAAGTCCAGAGAATCCATGATGAAGTAGGCCACCCAGCTCCAAATAAAAAGGTGACAGACTCAAGGCATAGATTGAGACATACAGAGTATCCCAAAAGTCAAAATGCAGTTTTAGGTGTTAATAGTTTAAATAACTTAAAAACAACATCATGACTTTTAGGACCCCCCCTGTGTGTGCATGTGTGTGTGTGTGTATATATGTAATACATACATATATACATATACATATATACATACACACACACACACACACACACACACACACACATACATATATATCTATTTTGGGACACAGCCAATATAGGAACTGGTTTTGTTTGACTATGCATATTTGCTACAGGGATTTGGTTTTTCTTTTTTCTTTTAAGGGATGGGGGATGTGGAAGAGAGAGAAAATTAATTCTTGTTCATTTTAAAAAATTAAATTAAATTTGTAAAAACGAATAAAGACAGTAAGGGATGATTCTCCTCACAGACTGGTTCTACAGATCTTGTCCAGGCAGGAAATGCAGGGCCTATTCATGGGTGTGGTTCGCCTCTTCTTAACAAACTGGTGGCGGTTCACTGGGATTCACCATATTAATACCAAACAGTGCATAAAGCTGGTCGACGTAGCTCACTGCACCCCAGCACTCCCGATCGCAAGAGATCTGTCAGCCTCAGCCAAGAGTGCAGGCATGTACCACCAGGCCCAGCTCTGGCAATGACTGCCGAATCTAGGTCCTAAGGGAGGTGGAAGAGATGGAACTGAGGGCACAGATAGGGGAGATCAGACATCCCATGTGAGGGAGATGGATACCTTTTCTGTAACTAGAAAGGAGCAGAGAGCGGGTAAGGACAAGTTTTGAGGAAGGAAGGAGGGGAATTGAGGGAACTCGGTTGGCCTCAATCTTCTTAATGAAGTAAGAGGATGTATTAGCTATAACTTAGGAAAATTAGTACAGCTGGTAGTGTGATTATAAATAGGTATTTTTATCAGTGAAACAGAAGAATTGTGGAGGGATGAACCCAACAGCAGCCAAAAATGGCATTGAATTGAGACTGGAAATCTGGACACCTGAGTTCTAATCCTGGCTCTACTAACCAGCTATATAACCAGACACTCAGTTTCCTCAGCTGTAAAGTGGGAGGCTGAACTAAATGATCTCTAAGATTCCTTCTAGCTAATTTATTAAAAAAAAAAAAAAACTCCTCTCTGACTTTACTTTAAAATTTGAGCATGGGTTTAAGTACTCTTAAAATTCTTTCCACTACTGCTAAGCTATGGTCAGAATCATCTTTATCTGTCTGGTGTGACTTAGCTGTCTCAAATGCTTAAATTCAAGGGTTTGTCTATATGCTTCTTTAGCTTATCGTAAAATCACACACTTAGTGCTGTAGTTTCCATTTGACCCAGAAACCAACAAATGAGAAATGTTAGACAGTAACAAAATTACCATGCCAAAAAAATTTTTTAAATTTTTTCCTAAAATTAATTTAAGACTCTATTGTCTATGAACTACAAGGGAAAGTGATAACCATACTTGCTCAGTGCCACAGGAAGAGTGATTTCCAGTGGGGATCCTCTGAAACTCTGCTTTTCACCCAGAGAGAATTGAACTTCTTGTCCATTAATCACGACTTTTTCTATTTTAAGATCCTTTGTATCCAAAATCTGGAATAAAATCAGGATTTTAAAACTGAGTGATGTAAGAAACATAAGCAACAAGAGAAGGGTTATTTTATTCACCCAAAGAACTGAAGGTTGGATTTGTTCTATGAAGATTACAGCTAACTGATTATGAAAAGTTAGATGCTGAGTAAATGAATGGGGGCCAATGAGTCCAAAGATGACCCAAAATTCAAACAGATATTTTTAAATGTAAGTTTCTGGAAAAGGTTTGGTTATAGCTTGTATATAGATGACATGGCTACAGAGTTGACCTGTGATTTCACTGGAATACAGAACTCCCTTTAACGATGCAGGTCAGCACCTTCTCTGAAACTTCATCATCTTGGAGAGTTACCTAGACCTCTTAGAGGTTAAGTGACTTGCCCAGGGTCACACAGCCAGCATGCGTCAAAGGAAGGACACATTTGGGAGCTTAGTGTAGTTTTAAGCTTTTAAACCCTAAATATTTTTTTAAAATCCAATGAGATTTTTGGGACGCCCTGAATAGATAACCATTGACAATTCTGAAATATCCAGGCAAACGTTGAAGTTAGGGACTAGATCAGGGATGGGGAACCTGCAGCCTCGAGGCTACCTCTAGGTCCTCAAGGGCTATACCTGAGGACCTAGAGGGCCACATGTGGCCTCCAGGCTACAGGTTCCCCACCCCTGATCTAGATGATGCATTTTAGAACTTGATTTCAATGCTTTTCCCTAGGTTTGTGTTTTCCTCCCTGTGGGGGAATATTCCTACCTCCCTCCAGCAACGTGTACTCTGAGAAATGATTCTCAAACTTTCTAGTCTCAGGACCCCTTTAAATTCTTAAAATTAATGGACTCCCCACTCCCCTACCAAATAGCTTTTGTTTATGTAGATGATAGTGAAAGATTAATTTACTACATCAGAAATTAAACCATCTTAGTATTACGAAAATAATTTTGAGGTTGCAGTCCCCCCAAAGTGGTCACAGACACCTGCAGGGGTCCCGGACCACACTTTGAGAGCTGCCGTCTTAGGGAGCTGTCTGGGGCAATGAAAAGTTAAGTAACTTGCCTGCTGTCACGAGCTCTAGGATATGAAAGCGGGTCTCCCTGACATCATGCTGCCTCTTGGCACTGAATCTTAGCTTACAGCTCCAAACCTGACAGGAAGTTTCCAAATAAATTGTTACTGGCACACTGCTCAGTTAACATTATAGTAAGCAGTGCACAGCCAAAAAAAAACATGGTAATAAAAAGGATAGGAAATAAAAGAGCCTGGACACTCTACAAACCAGATAATCTGATGATCTATGATTAGCTCCATATAATTAAAAATGTAACCCCATTTATCTTGCATTAAATTATCTAAGACGGAAAGCAAAAGATCTGAGTGCAAATCCTGCCTCCAATAATTAGTGACTCTGGACAAGTTAAAAAATAAAACAAACAAAAAACCACTTCTGTGCCTTACTTTCTCCATCTGTAAAATGATGGGGTTGTACTTGATACAGCCTCTAAGTTCTGTTCTAGTTATAAAGGTATGATCCTATGATCATACACTTCAGTTATGTTCTGAGTAGTACTTCTTATACACAACCAAAATCCTGGTCTTCCATATGATTCTATGTAGCTTATTTCTCATTTACCTGACCGTCTTGTAACTGCCACAAGGATGGGACCTACGCGGTCTTCTCATCCTTTATTTCCTTTATCACTTATCTCAGCACCTCAGATCACATAGGAAATATTTACTGAATGAACGTGTATGTGACTAGAAAGATGTATGTAAAATCCAACCACACAAGAACCTATGGTTTGAAGTAGTCTGTGAGCAGGAGACTCACTTCTTAGAAGGCTGAGAATGAGTGCTGGGCCACACAGGAGGCGGATGGGGGGATTTGATTTGGGCAAATGACTTTCAAGAACAACACAATGACTCCTAAATAAAGCGCTGGTACCCCAGAAAGTAAGTCATCACTCCTCAGGCCTTCCCTGGTACTCTGTACCTTCCACGTCTGTTTTTTTTTTTTGTTTTGTTGTTCAGCTGTTTCAGTTGTGTCTGACTTACCGTGACTCCATTTGGGGTTTTCCTGGCAAAGATACTACAGCAGTGCACCACTTCCTTCTCCAGCTCATTTCACAGAGAGGAAAACTAAGGCCAACAGGGTGAAGTGACTTGCCCAGGGTTATACAACTAGTAAGTGTCTGAGGCCAGCTTTGAACTTAGAAGAGGAGTCTTCCAGACTCCAGGCCTTGTACTCTATCCACTCCATCACCTAGCCACCCATGTCTGTTTTACATTCTAACTGTGTGCATGTGTTCCTATATTATAATTCTAATCCAGTGCCTTATCATGGCATGCAAGGGACCCCGGAGTCTCAAGAGTGAGGCCGAGTACAGGCACTAGTCAGTCCTACTGGGCTGGGAAAGCTTGGACTGAGCGGGGTCAGATGGCATATTTAGGGGATCAGCCCTAGTCCAAAGAATCTCAGGACCAGGATGGATGCGGGGGGCAATGATTCTTTGAACACCGCAATTCTCAAAGACCGCATACGTACAGAGGACTGGCATCTGCACCCCACCCCCACAAAATGGCAGACTGCTGAAGCACCAAAGCAAGGTGGGTTATATCCCTCCCACCCTGTTGTCCACTCTGGGGGCTGCGTGCTATTGTTTAGCTCTCTCCCCTAGGATCTATCTAGCACAATGCTCTCTGGACAAGGGAGGGATTTAATAAATACATTTTCCAATAAACTGGAAGAAGATCTTAAAAAGCAAAAAGTCCTAACAAATGATTAAATGTTATCTTTAGAACATCTATGCAAAGCTTTTAGACCCTAAATTTAGAAGTTTTAAATATTAATTTTAAATAAGAAATCTAATGAGCTAGAATTAGTCTTCATTAAGTGTTCTTCAGAGCCAAGATAAAAATGGCATAGCTGGAGAATGAGGTTGGGTAGTGCCAGATTGAGGAGGGTCTTGAATGCCAAGTTTGAGCTTACTTGAAAGGTAAGAATAAGACAATTAAGATGAATTATTAAACATAATTTATAAAGATTTTTGAGCAATATTTTCTCAAATAAAGATCTGAACTATGCCTTTCTAAATTGTTCATTTGAGACCCTCCTTCTTACTTGGGGTCTTCCACAGATTTCTCCATTCATTCATTCATTCAGCAATGTTTGTTGGGTACAGAAAGCACGGACATGTGCTGGGTGGGGGGATACCAAGTCTAGGTTAGTTATTCTCTCTGGCTCTATGGAGACTACAGTAGGATCGGGGCATAAGAAGTTTCTTGCAGAACAGGATTGCCCGATATTGTATAAGTGAATTGGAGAGTTACCCCCCTCCCAAAAGGCAAGGTCTGCAGATGTCTGCTATCCACTGCAGGGTTTGGGATTGAACTCTGAGGATCAATAGGATGCTGAGGGGGAGAAGGCATGCTAGGCACAGAAGGTCCAAGGTATAGAGGCACCACAACAAGGCACCCAGGGATTGTCAGGGAGGTGCTGAGGAATCAAGGTAGTGGACCCTTCCAGCCCATGTGAAGGGCTCACAGAGATAAAGCTGGAGGAGGAGGCAGGATAGTACCAGACTGAGGAGAACCTTGAATGCCAAGTTTGAAATTACATGAGAGGTGATGGTCAATTAAGGTTAATTATTAAACATTACAACTTATATTTTTTTACATTATACTTTCAAATAAAGATCTGAACTTTTTAGAAACAATCCTTGAAGTCTGCCCTGAGTAACAGGAATGAGGGGAAACTGAAACTTATAAGTTAAAAAAAGAAACCTAAAAAACCCAGAACTTTACTGCCAACGTCCTTGATTACTGGAAGCCAAGCATCAATGTAAGCTTCAGGCTCTAGCTAAAGGTAGACCACCACTGTTAGAAACAGCCAAAATATTATTTTTCACTCGATCTAAACCTTGGGCCTTACTAACCAAATTCCTACTGGCTGGGTACTTGGTCCATATTTAATCAGGTAACAGGAGGGCTGTCTTCTAAAACCAGATAACCAGAAAAGACAGCCATAAAAATACATGGCTAACTTGTCTATTCTCAGCTTCATGCTGTGCAAGCTCCAACTAGAAGGTGCCATAAATTAACAAGTGGTTGTTTCCTTTTCTTAATGAGTGAAATGCCCTATTCAAACAACTTTGCTTTAGCCCTGCCCATGCTATCTTAGCAAAAGATACGTTACTTTAAGTAGACCAAAGTACATGACTCAGAAACAAAATGTACTTTGAGAAAATTACAGGGGGCAGCAGGATAGCGGGGGCTCCTGGGGAGGGAAGTACCATGCCTTGTTGCCCAAAGATCTTTCACAATTACGATGCACAAAAACTTAAGTTAACAGGCCTAGAGCAGGCCAGGAGCCCAGAGGCCATCCTCAATGGTCTTTTCAGTGTACCAAGTTCCAGGACCTGGGTTCAAACTTGACCTCTTATACTTAGCACCTGGGATACCTTGGGCCAGTCACTTACTTATCCACCCTGGGCCTCGATTTCTTCACCTCTAAAATGAGGCTGGATTGATGGTTCTTCTAGCTGGAGACACTAACAAAATGCCTTATTCCACAATAAACTGATGGAAAAGGAGGCCGCCTTGGGGGCCTCTCTAATCTGGGTATTACTCTGTCCAATTTGTTTTAACCTCATACATTGATCTTGTCCTTGTCTGGAGCATAGGAACCTTCTTATTATTATGATTTAAGAGGCTCATGTTATAATGTCCCAATAAACCCTATCATGGCCATTTGGGGGAAATGGGACAGGCCCTGTCATCTGCCTCTAGTTTCTAAAATTCTCCTTCTTTGAGATCCTCAGATGAAAGGTATCTTTTAATTATGAATGAGCTGAAACTCTGAGAACATTTAAAAACCTGCTACTTTTTTAACAATAGGCAGCCAGGTGGCCCGGTAGATAGAGTGCCAGTCAGGGAAGACCTGAGTTTAAATGTGGCTCCAGACACTTGATAGCCGTGTGATCCTAGGCCAGTCACTTACCTCTGTTTGCCTTAATCCAAAGCAAAAAGAAATGGCACAAACCACTCTAGCATCTTTGCCAAGAAAACCCCATTGGTCCACGGGTTTATAGAGTCAGACATGACGGAACAACCAATGCTTATTTTCTGGCAAGCATATGATTCAAAGTCTTGCTGGTCTTAACTAAGAAGTGCCCTTTAATTACAAAAACAGGAGTGATTGAGCAAACAGCAACTAGAACACACCTAGAGCCCACAGACTGTGTTGGGGGAATGGGAGTAGGAGGGGTGCACAGGAAGTGTAGACAGAACAAGAGGGGTGGATCAGGAACTAGGGATTCGGCTGACAACAGCTGAAGAGCAAGGAAAGGAAGTTGGACACTGGGAAGGCGGACCGGGGTGCCCAGAAATGAGCAGGGGCTCTGAACTGGAGCGGGGAGGGAGGCTTAGGGCAGGGAGCAGTAGCAGAGGGCACAATGGAGAGACCAATTAGAGGGGTGGGTCTGGCTCTTCTTCTGGGTCCCTCCCATGGTTCCGAGGGGGTATGAAGTGGGAATGAGATGATGGGGAGCAGCAGGGGTTCATCCCCAATGTTAAATGTTAAGGGAGTAAGTATTAAAATTCATTTAACTGAAATGGAAGCTGAGGTGGGGAAAGGCTGTGAGTTTGGGGAAGGATTGGGTGATCATGATTTGGGGTGCTGAGCAGGAAGAAGAGTTGGAAAGGGCTGGGGAACTGAAATTGGGGTTGTAAAGTCTGGGAACAAGGGGAGTTTGGGTGGTCTGGGGGACAGAAGTGGGAGGCTGAGTTTCAGACACGAGTTGGGGTGGGAAGCTGAGAGGAGGAGAGGTATGTTAGTCCTGGTCCCAGCAGAGTTTGAAAAGGGGGGAATGGGGCTGAGGAAGCTTAGGATGAGAGGGGATATGATGGGGGCGGGAGGTGGGGGGGGTGCAGAGGTCCAGGGCCTGCATGTGTAGGAGGTCAGTGATGGAGGTGGGGAGCTGACCAGGGATAAGAGGCAGTGAGTGAATTCGAGTTAACAAGACTGTGGCCAAATGAGCAGAGGGGACAGGAAGGGGCCCCTCAGGGGCTCTTTTTACAGACAGGGAAACCAGGCCAGAGAAGAAAGTAACTTGTGAAGGGGGTCACAGGATAATAGACCTGGGGCTGGAAGGGGTCTTAGAGACCATCTAGCCCACCCTCTTCGCTTTACAAAGGTGGAAACTGAGGCCAGACAAGAAAGTGACTCGTGAAGGGGGTCACAAGATCATAGATCTAGGTCTGGAAGGGATCTTAGAGACCATCTAGTCTACCCCCTTCACATTACAGATGGGGAAACTGAGTCCGGGGAAGAAAGTGCCTTGTGAAAGGGGTCATAAGGTGATAGATCTAGGGCAGGAGAAGACTTTTTTACATGGGGGGAAAGTGAGGTCGGAAATGGGGAAATGACATATAAAGGGGAACGTCTGAGGGCATCCGCCCTCCCCTCTCGCTTTACAGATGGGGAAACTGAGGCCGAGGAAATGACATGTAAATGGGGGAACTTAGAAATGAAAAAAGGGGGGAGGAGTCATAGGACCGTAGCTCTATGGCCGGAAGGGGTCTCAGGGGCCATCTAGTCCTCCCCTCCTACTTTACAGATGGGGAAACTGAGGCCCCGGGCGGGTCAGCGACTGGCCCAAGGTCACGTCGCCCCGGCGCCGGCAGCGGGGCTCGAACGCGGGTCGGCGGCGGGGTCGCGGGGTCTCGGGGCGGGGGTCGGGGGTCGCGGGGGCCGGAGCCCCACCGTACCAGGCTGCGCAGGCCGTCCTCCTGGGAGCGCACGCTGAGCTGGGCCGTGGCCCGCAGCGCCCGCCGGGCGAAGTCGACGGCACAACTCAGGTGCAGGTGCGTGATGTGGCAGACGGAAGCCGGCGAGGCCAAGGAGCACCAGTCGGGAGCCTCCGCCATGGCTAGTACGCTCCGGGGACGACGACAGCCGCACTAACTCAGGCGGGCCGCCCGCGACCTCCCAGCGCCGAGGGAGGGCGGGGAAAGGCGGGGGCGGGGCGAGGAGGGGAGAGCGGAGCATGCTGGGAAAGGAAGTCCGGGAGGGCCTCCGGGAGAGCCGGGGCGCGGGGAGCCAGACTACAAGTCCCGTGGACCCTTGCGGCTGGGAGGGCCTGTGACTCCCGGGCAGCGAAGTGAGGGCTTCTCCGGTTTGAGGAGAAGAAGGCGTGGCGATGTCCTCCTCGGGCAGCTGCCACAGGACCCCCCCCCCCCCAACAGAGTAACATGTCCGCCTGTGGCAGCGAGTAGAGAACACAGCCGAGGAAGGCGACCTTCTTCCTGAGGCCGCAGAATGGAGGTGGCGGCGAACACAACAATAAACGACCTCCTCTCAGTGATCCGGCTTCCCTCTACTACCGAGTCCCACGTGTCACCTTGGGCCTCAGCTGAATTGAATTGGCAGCGGGGAGCGGAGCCTTCTTTCATTGGTCCTTTCTGGTCAACGTGGGCGGGGCGAGAATGGCCAGGTTATGAATTCAATTGGCGCCGTATGTGCCCGTCGTCCTCGTTAGTATAGTGGTGAGTATCCCCGCCTGTCACGCGGGAGACCGGGGTTCGATTCCCCGACGGGGAGACGTACTTAAATTTTTCTAAAAGATGGAATTCAAATAAAACAGGGAATTAAAAAAATATTTGAAAGTAAGTCCTAAAATCCAAGTCTAATCTTTTTCATTGTTTGCTTACTCAGACAGCAACGAGGTAGAGGCATCTTTAGAGAACTTAGTTAAGTTGGGGAGGTTGGCAGTTATCAAGCAGTTAAGAGAGCTACTGTACATTATAATCCCCTGCACACAGTAGTCATTCAATGGATTTCTCTTGATTGAAGGAATTTAATTTAATGAACCTTTATGAAGAACCTACTGTGTGCAGTGAAATGTACAAGACCTTAGAAAACAATGGAAATGCTGCAACCTCCTTGCTCTCAAGAATCCTATGCACACATAGAGAGAAAGGCAATACAAAATAATACCTAATTGGTAAATTACATGCTAGATGAGGGAATATATTTATATGTTTATATATATGTATATGTATATATGTACATATATGTATATTGTATGTATGTGTGTATATACATATACACACATGTACATGAGGGAAAAATCAAATTATGCCATGTGGATCAGTTGTGTTTTGAAGGATAGGTAGAGACTCAACAGGCCAAGAAGAGGAAGGAGGGCATTCTGGCATAGGAAGCGTCTTGAGCAAAGGCAATTGGAAATCAGGCTCAGACATGTCTAGGACTGGAGGGTAATTCAATTATTGAAGACACAGAATGCACCAGGGAAATCATATAAGCTAACACTAGGAGGGCAGGGTAGGATCAAATAAATTATGGAGAAATTTGATTGGCAGTTTAATGAGCCTAAACTTTACTCATTAAGCAATAGGGACCCACTCCTTTCTTTCTTTCTTTGGCCAGATTTATGTGGGTTAGTCTGAAGGATAGATCTGGAGAGAAGAGAATGGAGACAGAAAGATATCTTAGGAGATCAATGCTATAGTCCAGGCAGGCCTGTACTAGGGTGGTGCTGATATGAAAAATATTGCTGATATTATATTACTTCTCAATGGGTAGGGGAGGGACTGGAGGGAGGGAGAGAATTTGGAACTCAGAATTTTTAAAAATAGTGATAAATTCAAGAAAGAAAAATATTGCAATGGTGAAATTCATGGGACTTGGTAACCAATTGGCTATGAGCAGTAACATTCAGCTTTTCCAACATGGTGGACTGAGTGAATGGTGGTCCTACTGATGAAAGCCATGAAGTCAGAAGGAACAAATACAGAGGAGAAGGTAATGACTCTGTCAAGTTTGAAGTGCCCCTAAAGCATGTGGGTATCCGTAGATGCCACCTGAAGTTCGGGAGAGAGATTAGACATAGAGAAATACATTTAGGAATTATCCTTTAGAGGTGCTACTTGGAGCTATGGGAGTGAATAAGAGCATCAAGGGAGAAAGTGGAGAGAAAGAAGAGGGCTGTGGAAAAAGCCTTGGGTCACATCCAACTTGGTTTCTCTCTCCAACCCCTGTACTTTCTGTCCCATGTAATTCTACAGACTAGAAACAAGCTTCCAGTTAGCTTCTTCCTTGGGCAGACTTAAGGCCACCCTCCCCAACCACGATCAGATATGAGCTATCCAGGAGAGAGATCTGGTGTTTGGGATCTTTGGGGTGTGAGAATATTCTCGACCAAGAACCCCAGTGCCTGTCTCAGGTGCGGGGGGGCCATGGATATTGCACCCTCTCGGAGCTGGTTCCTGGTTGCTGCTGGTTTCATGTAACCCTCTCAGACAGCCAGGAAATAAAGCTCTGTGGCATACAGAAAGCCATATGGAATTCCACTCAAGTCCTTCAGAAAAAGGGCTTTTCCGATAGGATCCTGACTTTAAGCTATGAATATTCTACTTGAAATTGGATTCTCTTTGTTTCCTGCACACATTAAAAAAAAAACCTAGCCTGACTTCTGAATCGACCTGGCAGACGTACATCAATCAAGTTGAGTCAACAGGCATCTATTAAGTGCCTGATGTGTTTGAGGCAAGCTTTGAGGACACAACGAAGCCAAAACCAGTCCCTCTACTCAAGGAGCTCACAGTCTGATAATGGGGGAGACAACATGCAAAGAACTATGTACAAACAAGATATAGACAGAATAATCTGGACATAATCACAGATGGAAGCTACTGGTATTGAAAGGCTTTTGGCTGGGATTGGAAGGAAGCCAGAGAAGCTTAGGAGGAGGAGGAGGGAGTGAAAAAGGAGGGAATTCAAGGGTGGGGAACAGCCAGGGAAAAGGCAGAATTGGGCAATAGAATGTCTTGTGTGTGCAATAGTCAGGAGTTTAGTGTTATGAGATCAAGGAAAACGACGAGGGAAGGAAGGTATAAGAAGACTGGAAAGGTAGGAAGGGGCCAGGTTATGAAGGGATTAAATAGAGAACTTTATGTTTGATCTTGAAGGTAATAGGGAGCCATTGGGGTTTATTGAATAGTGGGGAGCAGGGTGACCTGGTCAGTTCTGCCCTTTGGGAAGATCAGTTTGATAGCTGAGTGGAAGGAGGGTGGGGTGTGAACAGATAAAACATTATCAAGTAATGGAGATAAAGGAGGTAGCAATGGGCAACAAGTAACATGCTATCAGTCTTTCCTCCTGACCTGGAGTCTATGTGAGAGAGAGGAGTGGCTTCTCGACTTTACCCCCCACCCCCACCCCCAACTTCATCTTCATTTCTTGGAATCCCAGGCTCCTTTCAAGGCTTAGCTCAAGTACCACACCCTTCACAAGGCCTTTCCTGGTGTCATTAGGGATTGTTATCAGAGTCCACCAATGGTGGGACATGACAGCCAGTCCTCAAATCCAGTGCTTTTCCTCACTATACTGTATTGCCATACAAGCCGTCCAAATAAACAAGAAATTCAATTTAACAAGCGTGGTACTCTCTTTGAGAAACCCTTCTCCTCCTGCCAATTTATACTTACAGGTTGGATCCAACTATCCCAAGTTCAAGGTAATCTGAAAGGCTGAATTCCTAAAACATAGCTCACGAGCCCCCACCAGTGCATTTACCTTTACTAGTCAGCCACTAAATACAACTAGCCTAAAACAAGGACATTAAGATGTGGTATCATCTGTCTGGCCTCAGTCACTATCTGTGTGACCCCCAGCAAATCACCTCATTCTGCCTCAGTTTCCTTATCTACAAAATGAGATAGTAATAGTACCTATCTCTCAGGGTTGTTGTGAGGATAAATGATATAATATTTGTAAACCTCAAAGCACTATGTAAAAGCTAACTATTATTATAAAACATTACATAAATGATAGCTATAATCAACCTGTACCTAGGTTGGTTGCAGGAGTATGGATTGTGACACCACAACAACTTTCTCAGACCATCTCCTAAATCATAAAAGGGATCCATGGGATTTGTCTTCTGAGGGAATACCTACACTGAAAAAAGTCACAAATCCTTGAAGTATATTTTCTACATATCTCAATCAGTAAGCACCTACTGTGTGCCAAGCACTATTATACAAATATAACCTTAAGGAGCTTACATTCTAACAAAAAAGAGAAGGATATTTTTGTACTCTGAGGACATTACAAGATACATATATATATATATATATATATATATATATAGTATGTGTATATGTGTGTATATATACACATTTATATGTGTATATATATTCACATATACATACATCTATATATAATTATGTAAGTAGAATAAATGAGGTAGCTAAATACAAGTTAGCTTGGGAGGAAGAGTATGAGCCATATGGGGATAATCATAAAAGACTTCATGAAGAAAGTGGCTCTCCAGCTGTGTCTAGAAGGAAGTGAGAGATTCTTTGAGGCTGAATGAGGAGGGAATGCATTCCAGGCCGGAGGGATGTTTAATGCCAAGGTTTGAAGGTAGAAGATGAGTGCTGTGTGTGCAAAGGAGAGATAAGGCCAGTTTGATATAAAATAGAGTGTGGGAAAGAGAGTCATGTAGAACGAGGTTAGAACGATGGTTTGAAGCCAGGTTGTGAAGAGCTTTAAACACTGGGAAATAGGGAAATGATTTTGATAGCTGTGGGGAGAATGGATGGGAGAGGGAAAAGACTTGAGACAGGGAAGCCAATTAGGAGGATATTGTAATAGTCTAGAATGATAAAGAGCAGTAAGAGCCTGAATGAACAGGAAGGCCTGTTATTTCATGGATTTCCAGCACATTCATGTAGGAAACCCGGACAATGACAGTATCGGATGAAAGGGAGGCTGGGCTGGATTTGGAGTAAAAGGACCTGGGTTTGAATCCCCGTCACAGTCTTACCCAGTGTGGCCTTGGGTTAGTCACAATCCCATTGGGCTTTGGTTTCCTCATCTGTATGTAAAATGATGGAGTTGAACTAGATGATTTTCTAGATTCTTTCCAGCTCTAAATTTGCAATCCCACAGTTCGGTAAAGAGCCCTAGGCTAATGTTGGCCCCTAAGGATTAAGTAACAATGGGGTATTAGGAAATGTCTTTAAGGTTTGGAAATATAGGAAATTGCAGGTGGGGAATTAACATCTTCCTGACGAGCATCCAGCAACTTCCTTTTGGGGCTATTTTTGACTTCAAGCAGGATATTTCATCTGAAACAGAATCCATTTTTTTTTTCCAAACACCGACATGTTGACTTAAGTGAATATAAGACTGTGCTTCTGTCAGCCAGGGGCCATGTACAAAATGGTACACGTGTTTTAAGGCACAGACCTGGTACATACGTGAGAGTTTACATTTATTGCTTATAAATAAAATTGTGGTTTAACAAAATAAGTGATTAAGGGGAATAGAAATGGTGACTCAGAAAAAAATGGGGATGAAGTCTTCACAATAGCCTCCCACCCCAGCATTTAATTTAATTCAATTCTATCTGCCAGGTACTATACTAAGGCATATACTAAGATATATGTACTACGTGCCAGACATCTACTAAGCACTAGGTAAATCAAGTCAAAAATGAATAATCTCTGTCTGCCAGGAGCTTACTTACATTCAGCTTGGGGTGGGAGACAACACCAAGCAAGTGTCAGGGGAGGACTGAAGCATTTTATGTTTCCACTGGTTGAAGACTGACACTTCACCATATTGGATTTATTCAGAAACATGGATTTTTCTTTCCTTCTAGGCTCAGCTCAGGTACCACCTCCTTCTTCCCTGCATTCGATCCAAAGTATTCTTTTCCTATGGGGGCCATCACCAGTCTCTTGACCGGTGTTTTGCCACTGGACTGCAACAACTTTGGAGAAGTCCCAACTCTTCATGACCCCATTTAGGGTTTTTTTTTTGGCAAAAGCCCTGGAGTGGTTTGCTGTTACCTTCTCTGGCTCATTTGATAGATGAGGAAACTGAGGCAAACAGGGTTAAATGACTTGTCCTGGGTCACACAGCTAGTTAAGTGTCTGAGGCCATATTTGAACTCAGGTCTTCTTGACTCCAAGTGGGGCTTTCTACGCATTGTACCACCTACATGCCCTCTCACTTTACAGCTTTCTTTTATGTGTTTTTCTTGATTAAAATGTAAACTCCTTGAGGGAGAGACTGTTCTTTTTGCCTGTATTTGTATATTCAGCACTTAGCACAGTGTCTGGCACATAGTAAGGTCTTCATAACTTATCTATCTCTCTATTGACTATTTGATCTATATATCATCTAAATCTATCCACCTGTAATGTTAATGATGGAGTGTAAGATCTTCCCTGCCCATTAATAGGCCTCCTGTGGAACCCATTAAGGGAAGCTCGCTTGCTTATAGGAAGGCTTGTACACCTTTTGTTAATTTCTAATTAGGCACTGAGCCTAATTGTGAGAGGTGAGCTTTTGCTTTGGGGGCTCGCTTATGAGGAAGATGTCGTGATTCCCTGGTCTAGACCCTGAGTGGCCGTATGTTCAGAGCTCTTCGACTCCTCAGAGGTAAAGGCTCTCTCGATTCAGTGGTGGGTGTCAAGCTTTGATTCAGGCAGTAGAGCCCTGTCTGTTGGTCTTGATTTCTCTTCTCTGTATTTCCTCTGTTTGTATTTTATGTGATTAAAGAAGGTCATTGACCCCTGAAACAGTTGTCTTTCCTTAGAAAGCAGATAAAAGAATCTGCACTAGCAGCCATCCTGGATGTGCCAGTGTGGCTGTCATTGCACCATCTACTCATCTAGCTATCAGGCGATCCATTTATCTTTTACCTATCTATCTGTCTGTCTCTCTGTCTATCTATCTATATGAATAAGGCAGTCCTAAACAAGGTAGACTGATTTTTCTAGTTAAACATTTTTTATTTTGAAGAACTACCATCCCTAACGGCCAGTTCAAGTTTAAAATGTATTTTATTTGATGTCTTTTTCCTTTGTGGGAATTGCTTGGACTCTGCCAAGTTCTCATGAGTGGAAAAATATATGCCATAAACTAGTGTATTATGTGGGGGCAAGAATTTTTCTCATCTTTATTATTAACATTATACAAAAACTTTGTTAGATGTGTGCCGTGACAGACTAAGTGTGCCCATGTCCCCATCCTTTGAGTTAGGATTCATGGATTAAAAAAAAAGATAAGATTGATTAATTTCTGGGCCAGTTTGAATACCTCGAGAGTCCATGTGCTGGGGAGAGGAGGGAGCCCAGAGAAGATGGTGACACAGGTATGCCCGCAGCCCCATTGCCTTGTGAAGTAGCCCCATTGCCTTGTGAAGTCCCCTGAGCTTGGCCTCAGTTCAGCCGGCACTGCTTGGATAAGACAGAGCCCTGGAAAACAGTCCCTGGGCCCTGGTGTTTTTCTTGGCAACTTCAGCTCCACGATGGGTGGAGTTCTGAGGGCTGGGATTGTTTACATGCAAGGAGACATGTAAAACAAATGGCTGCTGTGGGAGCCTTTTCATAGCTTTCCTAGGGGGAAAGAAATAAGATTTCCATTTGCCCTGGACAGCTGAGGGAAGGGAGGAGGGGACGGAGGAAGGCAAAAAAAAAAAAAAAATGACAAGGCGATATGATTTAGGACTTGGGCCAGAGAGAGTAGTGGGGCCGGTGATAGGGATTGGGACAGGCCTGGAATTTCATTAGCATCGGGAACTCTAAGGTGAGGAAAGTCCCTCCACCAAAGCAGGTTGGCTCCTTGTCTGACCTGAGAGTATAAGAATGTTGCGGATAGCAGCAAGAGGTCACACAGGCAGGATACTCCCTGTCAAAAGCAGGGTTTGAATCCACATTTCCCTGGCTTCCATGAGGCCTCTGTGAATTTAACATAGACTTTTAAAAAATAAATGATCCATGTGTAATAGAGTCTCAGTTTCATGCGCAGTCCTTTTGTCTTTTCTTTGGATATGGAAAGTTTGTGTTTGTCAAATTCATAATAAAAAAAATATAAAAAAGGATAAAAGGGGACAGAAGCCATGACTCCAGGAAGAACCAGGTCAGTGGAACCTCTGTGCATCTGTAGGATACTGATAAACAAAAGATCTGCACTGCCTCATCCAATCCTCACAATCTTCCTGTGAGGCTGGTAGAGCAGGGATTATCACCCCCATTTTATGGAGGAAGAAACTGAGACCCTGGGAGTTTAAGAGTAAGTAAGAGGTCCATGATTTGTCATTCTCTCACTGTCTCTCTGTTTCTGTCTCTCTCTGTCTGTCTCTGTCCCTCTCTGTCTCTGTCTCTCTCTGTCTTTGTCTCTGTCTCTCTGTCTCTGTCTCTCTATCTCTCTGTCTCTCTCTCTCTCCTCACCTCCTTTTCCCTCCAAATCCTGTTCTCTTCTTCCTCTTCCTTTCCCTCTCCCTCTCCCTCGCCTTTCCCCTTTCTCTTCTAATCCAAAGAATCATTTCCCTTTACATCCCACCCAGATAATAGCTCCTGTCCAATGGCTGGCTTCCTCCAGGCTTTTTCCCCCTCTGGGAAGGAAGCCCCTTCAATCTAGGCAGCCAGTTCTCAAAGCCAAATGAGGCAGCTTTCTGTGGCTGCTTTGGAAACTAAAAACAGTCCCATTAGTTAACTCAGAACTGAAACTTCAGAAACGTGAAACCCGCAGTGTGAAAGGAAGGTCTGCAGCAGGCCTGGTGAACTTCAGCCCTGAAGCATTAGAGACAATCAGGGGCCTCTTCTTCCTCCAGCCCCTCCCTGCTGCACTCTCCCCAACCCCCCACTCCATTGAACCTGTTCATTGCTTCTACTCCCTAGCTTCATTGCTTACTGCCAATAATAAGAATGACGCCTTTTTATAGCTCTTTAAGACTTCTTAAGAAGTCCTCATAGCGATCATTTTTGTACCCCCACTTGTTGTTGCTACCTACCCCCCCCCCATCTTTATCTCTTCCTCAGCCTTCCTCTTCCTTGCCGCCTTTCAGGGCCGATTGTATACCTAAGGCAGAAGCAGAAGCTCTTTGTGGGACAATGTGAAGGCCAGTGAAAATCCCCCAGCATCTGCACCTCTAGCCCCCCAGCTGCCCCAGTGCTCTGTCTATGTGACCATCCTCTCAGCCATTCACTTTTGACATCAACTTCTTGTCAGGACCTTTTGTAATCCTGACTCACCATTCACCTGTTATTTGTTAATGCATGTTTATGAGTCTTTGTATTTCTTTGTGGTGGCCAAAATCAATAGATGAAGCATTTATTAAAAGTTCACTGCGTCAGACTGTGCTAAATGCTAAGAATACAAATGTGTGACCAAGAGGGTCCCTAGCCTCAAGGAGCTTACACTCTAATGGGGATAGGGGAGTCCCAGTCATGAGTGGTGCATGGCTTGGGCCCCTCTCGAAAGTGGTCTGGGCAAACAGTCACTAGTTAGGAGAGAGGGGCCTTAGGTTTTTCCAGAGGATGGAGGGGGATGATGGAGAAGAGGAGTTAGACATTAGAATTGTGAGTAAGATGAGATAAAAAAAAAGTTGCTCTCTTATGTCTGATATCTACTATTTTGTATAGTGAGCATCTTTCTAGAAGAGACTTTGTTAATTCTCCTTATGAGAAACCCTGGACATGGTCTATACCTAAGCTTTGTTTAAGAGATTTCCCTGGGTACTCTGGACTGAGGGTGGCCTTGTGCAACTCTGCCTCGCTTAAATCCAATTCACACGTTGGTCCTCTTTGAAAATGGAGGAACAACAGTGAATGAGGACAAGCCAGAGAGCATAAAGAAAGCCTGCCCCTCTCTCTTTGGGTTAGGCTCTCCCAGGAATGAACCCCATGGGCTTGAGTGGAGAGCTGGATCCTTTTATGTGGAAGAGCTCCATGGGCCACAGTAAACATTCAATCAATAAGGACAAGGTGATTTGGGGAGGGGAGAGGAGATGCTAGCAGTGAGAAAAGATGAACAAGTGCCTCACATAGGAAATAAGTTGGGTTTTCTTGGAAACCAGGAATTCAAAAAGGTAGAAATAAGGAGTGAGTGCATTTTGGAATGGGGAAGTGCAAAGACAGAGATCATAGAATCATAGACAGAGCTAGAGGGGGCCTTAAAAGCCATCAAGTCCACCCTCTCTCACTTTATTGGAAACTGAGACACAGAGTTTAAGCGACTTGCCCAAAGTTACACAGCTAGTAGGTGTCCAAGGCAGGATTTGAACCCAGGCCTTCCTGACTCCACATCCAGCACTCTTTCCATGACCCCCTTCAAGGTTTGTTCTACAGCTCAAATAAATCATACAAAGTGGTTGTTAGTTGTCCAGGACAGCAAATGTGTCCAAGGCAGGATTTGAACCTGGGTCTTTCTGATTCCAAATTCACTATTCCATGCTGCCTCCATGGGGTCTGGAATGTTGCATGTGAGACCCTGAAGCAGCAAGAAGGTCAGGTGGGCTGGACCAAAGTGTGATCATTAGCAGTTTGATATCCTCTTGTAAAAATTATAGTGAGCCAGTTGTGGTGGCCTTTGCTCATAATCCTTGCTACCAGGGATACTGAGGCTGGCAGATCTCTTGAGTTTGGACCTTTGATCTATTGTGGGCTAAACTGATCAAGTGTCCATGTGAAGTTAAAGAACAGAGGGACACCAAGTGGCTTAAGGAGGGGCAAAGAAGCCCAGGCTGGAAAATGGAGCAAGTCAAAGTTTTGATGCCTGAGTGGCATAGTCTTTGCACTTCTAGCCTGAATGAGATAGGTAGACCAAGTTTTTTTTTTTCAGTCTTCCAGTGGATTGCTCGAAAATAAGAACTGTCTTGTTTGTTTATATTTTTCTTTGCAGCATTTAACAGTGTCTGGCATGTAGGAAACACTTAATAAATGCTTTTTCCATCCATCTCCCTGTCTATCTGCCTATCTGATCTTTCAATCTATCGATCAGTGTATCCATCTATCTATCTTATGTATCAGTCTATGTATCCATCCATCCATCCATCCATCCATCCATCCATCCATCCATCCATCTGTCCATCTGTCTGTCTGTCTCTGTCTATCTATCCATCCATCCATTCATCTATCTAATCTATCAATCAATGTATCTATCCATCTATCTATCAATTCATTCATCCATCTATCTATCTATCTATCTATCTATCTATCTATCTATCTATCTGCCTGTCTATCTGATCTATCAATCTTTCAATCAGTGTATACATCTATCTATCTAATCTAATCTAATCTATCAATCAACATATCCATCCATCTATCCATTCATCCATCTACCTATCTGTCTATCTATGTCTGTCTGTCTGTCTATCATTGAAGACACCAAGGTCATCCACTGCATCCTGGGCCACTGCCAGTCATCCTGATTTTTATCTTGCCACTGGATTTTGATGACTCTGGAGGAGAGAGTGAGTCTGATGACTTTGCACAACTTTGCCTCACTTAAATCCAATCCACACACAAGTCAAGACATCACTCGTGTTGTTACTGATCCTCTTCAAAAATGAAGGATGAACAACAATAATCTATCATATTTTTTCTGACTCTGTCTCTATCTCTGTTTCTTTCTCTCTCTTATCTCTCTGACTCTGTCTCTGTTTTTGTCTGTCTCTCTCCTCTTAACTCAAACATTTATTCTCTCTCTCTCTCCTACCCCTCCACTCCACTAAGGAAAAAAATCCTTTGAACAAATACACATAATCAAGCAAAACAAATTACATTATTGGCTGTGTCTGAAAATGCATGTATCATTCTGCTCCTCTAAGTCCATCACCTCTCTTGCAATCATGGTTGGCCGTTGTACTGATCAGAGTTGTTAAGTTTTTCATTTTTATAATCTATACCTTATTTATTTAAAAAGCCTACATAATTTTAAGCACCCAAGCTTAAAATTGTCAGCCACTGTTTAAAAGAATTCAAATGATTCATCCAGTAGAAATGTTTTTAAAAATAAGTGACAGATCTAAGACAATTCTGAAAAGTCCTATCCACCTCCAGATAACTGATGGAGTCTTAATGCAGATTGAATCATTTTTAAACTTTATTACTCTTTTTGGGTCTCTGTTTCTTTGCAATGTGGCTAATATGGAAATATTTTGCATGACTGCACATTTATAATCTATATCAAATTGCTTGCCTTCACAAGGAGAGGAAAAGGGAGGAAGGGAGAAAGAGAATTTGTAGCTCAAAATTTTTTAAAATGACTGTTTTTTGTTTCCATGTATTGTAAAAAAATAAAATAAAAACACTAGAAAGCAAGAAAAAATAAATAATTATGATTCATTTCATTTTGGTACCTTTTTCACTAATCTTTAATATTTTCTTTCTCACCTCAACTTTAATATCTGATTATAGACAAAGGAACATCCCAGTGTTTGTTTTCTGCCTTCAAATGACTTAGGATCAAATCATCATTGGCTACTTACCTCTCAGTAGCCTATAATTGGGAGTTTGGGGTTAGGAATCATGTCTGTTAACTATCCCCATATGTTTCAGCTACTTTTTCTCAGAGCTCTTTCCTCCCTTCCACACAGCACAAACTGGAAGAGAAAGTGAAGACAAAGTATAAACATGGGCTGGGAATTGATTCTCTATTGCTGACTGAGGACAGATAAAATTTCTATATACCTACACCTGCCTCTTATGAGAGGCAGGGTATTATAGTTGGAATGAGCTCTGGATCTGGAGACAAAGGACTGCATTCCAACCCCCCTTCCCTCTTACTGCATTACCCTATGCAAGTCACACGACCTCTTGGGGCCTCGGTTTCATTTTCTATAAAATGAGGATTCTGGATGAGATAGCTCTCTGGGGTTTTTTCTAGCTCCAAATTGGTGATTCTAGGGTCCTCTGAGCATCCCTGTGACCAGCCTTTTAGGACTCTGGAAACATGCATGAGTTTGAGAAGCCCCAGATTGAGGCAGAAAATGTGTTTGTCCTATGTGATATGGAGACAGAAAGATCTTAGGTAGATGAATCTTATCCTTAGGAACTATTTGGCAAACAAAGGTGAAGACTTTTTCACATCCAAAGGCAAATTAGATAGATTTGAGTTGAGGGTGAGGAACTTTATACCAGAGCAACCTTTCTCCTAGGAGCTATCCAGGGTACTGGCCTGCATCTACCTGGTCCTCTCAGATTCAGTGAACATAGTAGGTCATGGATGACCTACTGCCTGGCTTAAACCTTGCCCTAATTTCAGAATTTCCTTGTCCTGGACTCAATCTGTGCCCGCCATGGCTCTGTCTGACCCCTACCATAAGCCACCTTCACTGGCCCCATGGCTGACCTGGCCAGAACTTAACTATCAGTTCTTCCCTCCATCTGTCTGGGTTTTGTTCCCAGATCAGCAGTCTGCAGCCCTAGGTGGGTTTTTGACATTTAAAGCAGCATACCTACTCCACTTGTCCACATGGCTGGGTTGAACTCCTGAACACACACGCTCTTGTGAAATGCCCAAATCAAGTCAGTAGTTGTTGTGGCCCTCTTATCTGAAGTAGACCCCAAGGCTTTGTCAGTGGGGTAAGGATTATAGAAATACGGCTAGAAGATACCTCAGAGACCATCTAATCTACCTTCTCACCCATTTTGTAGTTAAAGATACTGAGGCCTGTGGAAGTTAAACAACGTCCAGAATCACTCAATAAGCATCCAAGGTGGGGTTTGAACCAGGTCCTGTGACTGGTGCCAGTATACTTTGTACTATAGGATGCAGCCTCTTCTGAGCTCTCCATCTGAAGGAAAACTCTCTGCTATTTTGCATTTTTGATATTTTGAAAACTCCCTTACTCTTGTGACAAGCATTTTCTCTCTAAAAAAATTTTTTATGAAGAAAAGAGAGAGAAAGAAGGTGAAAGAAAGGAGTAAAGAAAAGAAGGACAGAAGATAAAGAGAGTAAGAGTCAGGAAAAAGAAAGAGAGAAAGGAGGAAGGAAAGGAGAAAAAGGGGAGAGGAGGAGAAAGGAAGGAAAAAGGAAGGAAGGAAAGGAGCAAGGGAGGGGGAGGAGGGTGAAAGGAAGGAAAAGAAAGAAAGGAAGGAAGGAAGAGAAAGGAAGGGAGCAAGGAAAGGAGGGAGGGAGAAGGGAAGGAAAAGGAAGGAAGGAAGGAAAGGAGCAAGGAAGGGGGTAGGAGGGTAAAAGAAAGGAAATGGAAGAAAGAAAAAAAGAAAGATGAAGGAAGGAAGAGAAAGGAAGGAAGGAAATGAGGGAGAAAGGAAAAGAAAGAGAAAAAGAGAGGGAGGAAGATAGGGAAAATCATCAGTCACCTTTTAAATTACTTTAGGTGCTAAGAAACTTTGTTCATTTTTTATTTACCATGGTTAGCTCCACCATATTCTACTCCTATACACATATATGGATCATAAGATTTAGGAAGAACATGCATTTTCAAGTCAGACAATCTTAGTTCAAATCCACCTCTGATGCTCACTACCAAGTTATTTAACCTCCCTGGGCCTCAGTCTCCTGGGGTGTATAATGGGAGGGTTGGACTAGATGACCTCTGAGGTCCCTTTCAGCTCTGGGTCTAGGGTCCTAAAGAAGCCCAGGGGTCATCTGATCCTCCTCCCTTATCTTGTTTGTTTATGAAGCCTCTGAGGGCCAAACAGATTGGCTCAAAGTTACTCTGGTAGTAAGTGGCTGAGCTGAGATTCAAACTCAGGTCTTCTCTTTACTACATACACCACCCTGCCTTGCCAAGGTGACCATGGCTCTTTCAGACCCTACTGTGCAGGCAGAACAGACTCTGGAAGGTTCAAGCTGGGAAGGCTTCAGCAACAGGCATGGTAATGAAGAGCCACAGACCAGCTTCACTAAGTTTGGAAAAGTACATAGAGCATTGGCCCTGGAGTCAGGAGACTTTAGTTCAAATATGGCCTCAGACACTTACTAGCTGTGTGACCCTGGGCAAGTCACTTAACCCTGATTGCCTCCAAAAACAAAAAATAAAGACAACAGCAACTCACAAAGACGGTGTCCATCCCAAGGTGTACAAAGATTCTAACTGTATTGATGCAGGGAGTGCCCTCATTAAGGAAATCTTAGACACTGAAAAAGATTGGATAAGCTCTGGGAAAATGAGCTCAATTTCAGAAGCATGACACAAAACACTGGAGTCAGAAGGTCTCAGTTCAATCCTGTCTCTGCTCTTACTACCCATGTGACCTTGGCCAAGTCACCCCTCACCCCAGGGCTTCAGCTACCCCCACTATAAAGTGAGGGCAGTTGGATTAAATGAACTCTGAGGTTCCTTCTGGCTTTTAAATCTATGATCCTATGATCCTGAGAAATGTACATTTATACATTTATGAGGAAAATTACCTAGAAGCCAAGATTGCACATTCTCCCAGTAACCTCTTTCCATAGATTGATTCTGGCTCTACCGCCCTGGTATGGGTGTGGGCTTGTGAGAGTCATATAAAAATGGTCACTTCATGGAACTAGTGCTGAGGACACATGGAAGTCCTGCTTACAACCAATAGGAGTGAATGATAAGGAAGGCTGAAGAAGGACATTTCTAAAGAAGCACCCACCCCATATATACAGTGGCTTCAACGTCAAGGTCGAAACCCATAATGTACTTCAGATGTGTTCCCTTGGACAAGTTTGCTGATTACAGCAAACAATGTAATCTATGATTATAGTCATAGATTTAGAGATAAAAATGAGTTTGGAAGTCTGCTCCAATCTCTTCATTTTACAGATAAGGAGACCAAAGCCTTGAGACCTGATCATATAGGTAGTAAGTGGCAGAGTAATGATTCAAACTCGAGTCCTGTAACTCCAAATGCCATACTCTTTCTATTATAAACTGCCTCCTTACACACCAGTTTGTTGTTGTTGTGGTTGCTGATGCATTCTGGTGGATCCTGATGGACACTGATGCATAAGGGTGGGTCCTAGTACATAATGGCACATATTGGGAGATACTGTGAATGTTGGTGGGTACTCATGGTTCCCAGGGAATCTTGGTTCACACTGGTGAGTCCTAGTGGACATGTTGGATAGTTATGAGTACTGGTGTTCATTGATAGTTACTTGTGCCCACTATTGGGCTGTAGTACATATTGATGCATACAGTTGCACATTATCTGGCCTAGTGGATACTAGTGCATATTGGCAAGTACTGGGCATACAGGGGCAGTGAGGTGGCACAGTAAATAGAGTGCCAGGCATGGAGTCAGGAAGACCTGAGTTCAAGTCTGGCCCCAGACACTTACTAGCTGTGTGACCTTGGGCAAGTCACTTCACCCTATTTGCCTCAGTTTCTTCATCTGTCAAATGAGCTGAAAAAGGAAATGGCCAGCTGCTCCAATATCTTTGTCAAGGAAACCCTAAATGAGGTCACAAAGAGTCAGATATGACTAAAACGATTGAACAATTGTGCATACTAGTGGATAATGGTGGGTACTAAGAGAATGGTACACACTCACGTAGTACTGGTGCACACTGGTCAGTCCTGGGGATGTTGGTGCATATGGTTAGACACTGGCCATACTAGCAGATACCAGTGGGTTCTAGAGGATACTAGAGCACGTTGGTAGGTGTTGTGCCTGCTAGTCAGTACTGATGGATACTGGTGCTTTCAGGTGGGTCCTAAGAGACACAGATGCAAAGGGGCCAAGGAAAGGAGCCTTCCTTTGTTATTTGCTTCTTTGCCTAAGACTAGGTGTGACTTCCTTGGCCATATTTCTTTGTCTAGCCACCTGAGACTAATACAAACAGCTTGAAACTGCCTCAGATCTAGAGTTTCCAGAATTTTTTCCCCCTCAAGGTCCTTACCCAGAACAAAATATAAGATCATAGGAACTAGAGACTTTGGACATCATGTGGTATAGCCTGCCTACTCCAAGCTTGCCCACTTTACAGATAAGGAACTTGGGTCACACATAGGAACAAAGGAACGCAATGAGGAACAGAGTTTGAATTTAAATCCAGGTCCTTTGACCCTAAATTCCGTATTGTTGTTCTTTACCTAATACCATGCTGACTTCTTTTTTTTTTTAATTTTGCCTCTTAAAAAACTTATTTTCACCTAGTTTCAATTCAGGGACCTTTCCCCAAATAGGGGGAATATGATGATGTGATGGACGACTACTACACTGTGAAAACCAAACACTGGTTTGGATAAAATTTTAATGAGGTTGAATGCAAATTGCTTTCTTTCCAGTAAATATCAATGTGTGCATTTTTGAGGGATAAAGGTGAGGATTCGTGATTTTGTTGGCTTAGGGAATTCCTGGTGTGGAACCTTGTTTGCCTCTTCCCTGGGCAAAGGGAAGGAGCTGAAAGATGGGATAGACTGGGTGAGTAACACCAAGCAGCCAGTTTGACCAGAAAGAGGATTGTATGATAAAGTAGGTTAGAGCCAGGTTATGAAAAGTTTTAACTGGTAAACAAAGGTTTTAGTTAAACCTAGAGGAAGGAGGAAGCTGCAGAGGAATGACATATTCAGACCCGTGCTTTAGGAAGGTCATTTTTATATGACTTTCACAAGCCCAGACCCTTACCAGGGACAGTAGAGCCAGAATCAATCTATGGGAAGAGGTTACTGGGAGAATGTGCAGTCTCGGCTTCTAAGTAATTTTCTTCATAAATGTACAAATGTGCATTTCTCAGCTCAAGTCTTGTTTTTCAATTTCCTGCCAAGCTTCTTTAGACATCAGTGTGATGTTGGAAGTATTGCCTTCACGCAACAATCTTAGGACTTGGACAAAACTTCTTTTTCCGGATTTTAAAGAAAATTTCATTTAAGATAATGAGATTTGCTGTGATAACTGTCCCCATTTTTCTTGCCCCCTGGCTTGCCATAACCCTGGGCCTTTTCTCAGATTTTTTTTTTCTGTTTCCTTTTGGGTATGTATTCGATTTCTTATTTCATTTTCTGGAGGTTAATCCCCCAAGATAAAAGCTGTCAGGATCTGTCATTCAACACAGGCTGCCCAGGACATGTCAAATTTGTGAGTAAAACTTCTAAAGACTGTATTTCTTCTTAGGGGAAAAGAAATGAAGTCATCCTGAATGAGACTTGAACCTTCAATTCGTTATTAACTCTTTAGTCAAACTTAGGGTGTTCTGACCTAAACAAATGTGAACCTATTTTAGATAGATTAATAAAATGATTTATGAAATTATTCAATTTTAAGCCTAAATAAATTACATAGTAGAATCTCATTACTTTGGACCTTACCGAAACTGTGATTGATTTGAGCATGGGCTGGGTTAATTTTACCTTTAAAGTCAAAGGAACAGTGTAAACTGGGGATGTATTTAACCGACTTAAGGAACGAGTAGCTAGAGTTAGAGGTCCTTTCTAGCTCTAAATCTATGAATCCAGGATCCTCTCATTTTACCCAGGAGGAAATTGAAGCCTAGAAAGATGAACTGACTTGTTCAAGGGAATTATACACCCTTGATGGCAGAGCTGGGATTCAGACTCTAGCTCGTGCTGCTGGCATCTACCAAGCTGATGCTGTCAACTGCTCAGTCAGTAAGCATTTGTTAAGCTCCTGCTATGTGCCAAGCACCATTCACATGGGTTCTAGGATATAAATTCTTAATCGAGAGCCCTTAAACTTATTCTGATTATTGTATTTCAGCTTAACCGATTTTCTCTGTACCTCTGTGGATTTGATTGTATACATTTAAAAACATGATTCTGAGAAGGGGTCCACAGGCTTCACCAGACTATCCAAGGGGTCTGTGACACAAAAAAGGCTAAGAATCCCTTCTCTAGGGTAAAAGAGCCCCACAAATGGAATATATTCCATTTATAGTCCTGCCCCACCCCCATTCCTATGCCATGGTATAACAGCTCCTGAGAGCCAACCCTCTCAGCCTTCTGGCCAAGGCTCTCCCAACCACTATTGGGCCAAAAATGTTTAGCTGACTTTTCAGTTAAAGCAGAAATGAGATTAAAACAACAAACATCCCTAAAGGTAAAAAAAGGAGAAAAGAAATCTCTTTTGTTATCCTCCTGGGCAGATGATTTAGATAAAGCTATTTGCTTTATCTCTTCTCTGGATTCTCCATTCTGCCAACTACCTACTTCTCCAAGGGGCAACTTTTAAGATGAATTTCCATTGGCTTCCAGCCCACACTTGTCTCCTCCACCTTAGTTTCAGGCCTAATTGTTAACCTGACCAGCCAGCCCACTAATCTCCCCTCCCTCCCCAAAGCTGTCCTGGAACCTTTTGGGGGGATCCCCTGTGCTCTTAGACCTGGTTATTTCAAATGTTTGGCCCTGGAGAGAAATGATGTTCTTCACAGTGTTTTAACCCTTTCTTGGTAGCATCTCTAGACAGAGGTGATGGACTTGGGGTGTAAAATGAGACGTATTTTTGAACCTGGCCAGTGTGGGAATCTGTTTTGTTTGACTATGAATATTTGTTGCAGGTTTTTCTTTTCTTTTTGTCAGGGTAGCAGGAAAATAAAGATCTCTTCCAGCCCTCGAAAGTCTTTTCTCATTTTACAGATGAGGAAACTGAGCTCTAAAAAATTAATTATCAGAGGCAGGTAGTTAATTGTCAGCAGTAGGACTTTTGAACCCAGGTCTAGTGCTTTGTCTTCCACCATATCATGAGTTAACACATTTCAGGGACTGTACCAACCATAGTGCCCTAAAGAAATGTCAGCTAAGACAACTATTCCAAATCTTGGAAAGAACAGAAATGAGAGAAATCACAACTCCACAGCACACTGTCTGCTCCCATGTGGCTTTGTGGTGAGCTGGTGGCCCCTAATAGGTGCCAGAGGAGGAAAGGGAACAGAAACTGGACAGCAAGGGGCAGTCATTGTTAGCTGGTGACTGCAGGGAGTAGGCTTCTTCCTCCATGCTGGAGCAAAGCAAATGTTCAGTTTTATGAAGATTTGGTACTCTTAGCTCAGGACTGGCTCCTCAGAGGGAAAGGAATCAACTCAGGCCAGGGAAGGGCATCAACTCTTTCAGGCCACTCAGATGTGCATAGTTTGGCTCTCAGCGTAGCAAAGGGCCCTCTTATCCTACCCTCTGCCTCAACTGGTGGCACCATGGAACAATGGAAGGAACATTGGCTCTAGAGAGCAAGTTGAGTTCAAATCCTGCTCCTGATAGTGGCTTAGCTGTGTGGCCACGGGCAAGTCTTTTAACCTTTCTGTGCCTCAGTTTCCTCATCTGTAAAATGAGGTTAGATTCCATAGCCTTTGTGGTCCCTCCTAGTTCTAGATCTGTGAACCCTAAAGAATGTTATCAACTCCTGCCTAAAGACCTTTATAGCTGGGTATCCCACTACCTTCTAATGCATGCCATTTTACTTTGGGATGGCTTTAATAGTCTGGAAGATATTTCTCTTATCTTGAGTTGCAATCTACCTCTATATATTTATGGATTTCAGTGTAAGAGAAGCCTCAGAGACCAACTAGTCCTCTTTCCTTAGTTTACAGTCAGCCAATGGTCAATAGTCTGTATTAAATGCTTACTATGGGCAGTGAGGTGACTCAGTGGATAGAGCACTGGGCCTGGAATCAAGAAGACTTGAATTCCAATCTGGCCTCAGACACTTACTAGCTGTGTGACCCTGGGCAAGTCATTTAACTGTGTTTTCCTTGGTTTCCTCATCTGTAAAAAGAGCTAGAGAAGGAAATGGCAAACTACTCCAGTATCTTTGCCAAGAAAACCCCAAATGGGGTCATGACGAGTCAAATATGACTGAACAACAATAACAAGTGCTTACTATATTGTCAGACCCATGAAGAAAATGATGTTAAGTGATGTACACAAGATTACACAAATAATAAGTGGCAGGACTAGAATCTTTTTTAAAAATATATAATTAATTTATTTATTTTTAGTTTTCATTTCACTTCCATAAGATTTTGAGTTTTGAATTTTCTCCCCTACCCTATTCAAGATGGCATGCAATTTGATATAGGCTCTACTTAGACATTCATATTAAGCATATTTCACATTCATCATGATGTAAAGAAGAATTAGAACTAATGGGAGGAACCACAAGAAAGAAGAAACAAAACAAAACAACAAAAGAAAAGGAGAGCAAATAGTCTGCTACCATCTGCATTCAGACTCCATAGTTCTTTCTGTGGATGTGGATGGCATTTTCCATCATGAGTCCTTTGGAAAAGTTTTAGGTCCTTGCATTGCTGAGAAGGGCTAAGTCTATCAAAATCAGTCCTTGCCCCCTGTGGCTGTTACTGTATACAATGTTCTCCTGGTTCTGCTCACATCACTCAGTATCAGTTCATGTAAGTCTTTCCAGGTTTTCCCGAAGTTCTCCTGCTCATCATTTCTTATAGCACAATAGTATTCCATTACATTCACATACCACAACTTGTTCAGCCATTCCCCAATTGATGGACGTCCCCTCGATGTCTAATTCTTGGCCACCGCAAAAAAGCACTTCTACAAAAATTTTTGTATATGTGGGTCCTTTTCCCATTTTTATGATCTCTTTGGGATATAGCCCTAGAAGTGATATTGCTGAGTCAAAGGGTATGCACATTTTGATAGCCCTTTGGGCATAGTTCCTAATTGCTCTCCAGAATGGTTGGATCAGCTCACAGCTCTACCAACAATGAATTAGTGTTCCAACTTTCCCACATCTTCTCCAACATTTATAATTTTCCTGTTTTATCATGTTAGCCAATCTGATAGGTGTGATATAGTACCTCACAGTCATTTTGATTTGTATTTCTCTAATCAGTAGTGATTTAGAGCATTTTTTGGTGTGACTATAGATAGCTTTAATTTCTTCCTCTGAAAACTGCCTGTTTATATCCTTTGACCATTTATCAATTGAGGAATGACTTGTAT
Source organism: Trichosurus vulpecula (assembly GCF_011100635.1). Taxonomy (NCBI): domain Eukaryota; kingdom Metazoa; phylum Chordata; class Mammalia; order Diprotodontia; family Phalangeridae; genus Trichosurus; species Trichosurus vulpecula. Next base: position 218,365,229 of record NC_050577.1, on the reverse strand, counting down.
TCTTATAAATTTGACTCAGTTCTCCATATATTTTAGAAATGAGGCCTTTATCAGAGACACCGGCTGTAAAAATTGTTTCCCAGCTTTCTGCTTCCCTTCTAATCTTTATTGCATTGGCTTTGTTTGTACAAAAACTTTTCAATTTAATGTCAGGATTGCTACCCCTGCTTTTTTTTTTAAACTTCAGCTGAAGCATAATATATTCTGTTCAGCATTTTACCTTTACTCTGTGTGTATCCCTCTGCTGCACATGTGTTTCTTGTAAACAACATATTGTAGGATTATGGTTCTTAATCCACTCTGCTATCCACTTCTGTTTTATGGGAGAATTTATCCCATTAACATACACAGTTATGATTACTATCTGTGTCTTTCTCTCCATCCTATTTTCCCTGTTTATGCTTTTCTCTCTCCTTTCTCGCTTTCCCTCCCCACTAGAGTTTTGCTTTAGACCACTGCCTCCCTAAGTCTGACCTCCCTTCTATCAGCCCCCTCCCTTTTCTTCCCTTTTACCCTTACTACTTCTTCCCTCCTTTCCATCCACTCCTGCCCTTCTTCAGAGCTAGGATCTTAATTCAGGTCCTCACACTATGAGACCAGATTTCTTTCCACTAGACCACATTGCTGCTCAAAGAAACTAAGGCTCAGATCACTTGCTAGCTGTGTGATCCTAGGTAAATCACTTCGCATCTCTCCATCTATAAAATGAAGAGGTTGAACTCAAAGGAAGGTCTCTGAGGTTCCTTCTAATTCTCATGTGATCCAGGACTCATATGGTCTTATGAGTCCAGCCTCAGCCACTTACCTGTCGGTCTCCAGACAAATCATTTAATCTCTTGAGATAGATAGATAATAGACAGCCAGATGAGATAGATAGATAGATAATAGATAGAGGAGACAGACAGACAGACAGACATTGATAGAAAGTGAGATAGAGAGATAAATAGATAATGAGATAGATTAAAGGAGATAGAGGAGATAGATACATACATAGATACAGAGAGATTAGATGATAGATGGATGGAGAGAGAGAGAGAGAGAGAGAGAGAGAGAGAGAGAGAGAGAGAGAGGATGAAAGATTCAGTAGATAACATAGATGTTGTTTTCCCCATTTCACAGGTGAGGAAACTAAAGGTCAGAGAGTTGAAATCACATGGCTACTAAGTGTATGGGGCCAGAATTCAAACCCAGAGTTCAGTGTCCTTTCCACTGAAGCACACTGCTCTTCTCTTAGGAAGCTGCTACTGTGTTAAGTCTTTGAAGGAACTAAATCACCTTGGCTTTTCCCATTAGAAAATGAGAAATGGAAAGAGTTCATGTAAGGGGCAGGGAGCAGGTCTAGGTATGGCAGGGTATTATTGAATGCACCAAAAAGAGGCTTTTGCAATGGGAACAGCTCTGGAAAAGCAGGTGTGCAAATGGAACTGGCCTCACTCTCATCAGCAAAATGAGAACCCTTCCAGTTCTAAAACTATGATCCAGTGAATATAGGCTTAGATCCTTAGCCATATGACTCTCATCTCTGGCCCTCAGTTTTCTCATCTATAAAATGGGGTTAACAGTACTTGTCATAGCAACCCCTAGTATGGTTGAAATAAACAAATAAGATTAGGTTTCTAACTACTACTCACATCTGCCTGCCAAGAGTCAAAACAAATTAGTCTCCTAAGTGAGTTACTTCCCCTCACAAAGGAGGGCCAATCAAACCCAACTATGTGCCTTCTTGTGGCTTCCCCCAAATGCTATATCAGAGACTATTTCCTGCCATTTGTAGACACCTAATTATGCCTTGCCCCATTATGTTCCCAGCCCACAGGTTCCTGGACTTACTCTGCTCATACCTGTATCTAGTTCACTTTCCTTGGAGATTTTCTACATCAAAGCCCATTCAATCTCTGAGCTTTGTTGGGGCCCAGTTTCATTTGCACACCTGCTTTCCAGAGCTGTTCCCATTGCAAAAGCCTCCATTGGGTGCTTTAAACAATGCCCCTTCACACCATGGATCTGCTCCTTTCATGAGTTTTTCCCATTTCTCATTTTCTTATGGGAAAAGCCAAGGTTATTTGGTTCCTTCAAAGACTTAACACAGTAGCAGCTTCTGAAGAGAAAATCAGTGTGCTTCAGTGGAAAGAACATTAGACTCTGGGTTAGAATTCTACCCCCATACGTTTAGTGGCTGTGTAACTTTCCCTCTCTGACACCAGTGTCCTCACACGGGAATAATAATAAGATCTCTACTATCTACTGAAACTTTCATCTTTTCTCTATTTTGTATTCACATGTTTCTGTTGTTCAGTCGTTTTTTAGTCACGTCTGACTCTTCCTGACCCTATTTGGGGTTTTCTTGGCAAAGATACTGCAGTGGTTTGCCATTTCCTTCTCCAAATCATTTTACAAATGAGGAACTGAGGCAAACAGGGTGAAGTGACTTGTTCAGAGTCACATGACTAGTAAGTGTCTGAGGCTAGATTTGAATTCAAGAAGATCAGTCTTCCTGACTCCAGGCCCAGTGCTCTATCTACTATGGTGCCACCTAGTGCCTAATCCCTTCATAGAAATGTTAAATAGCTCAGGCCAAGCACAGAAGCCTGGGTCCTTGCACTTATGCACTATGGCGCCACCTAGCTGCCTATTCTCATGTTAGCTCCCTCATAAGAATGCAGGCTTCTTGAGGACAGGGACTATGTTTTTGCCTTTCTGCATATTCCCAGTCTTTAGCACAGGGAGCCCTTAATAAATATTTGTTGACTGACTGACTGACTAAATAGCAGGATTTGGATCTGACAAGAAGACCCTTTGAAGTCGTCTAGTCCAATTCACTCATTTTATTGAAGACTTGGAGGCTATAGTTGCCAAGGAGGTCATGTTTGTCCAGAGCAGTCAGTACACTGGAGATTTGAACCCTGGTTCTTAGGTTCCAGATGCGGCCAAATGCTGGGATGTCATAAGAAGCAGCATGGTGTAGTGGGAAGAGTACTGGATCTGGACTTGGGGAGTCCTGTGTTCGAGTCCTGCTTTTGTCACTTACTTAATGAATTGACTTTAGGCAAATAACTGAAACTTTCTGAGCGGCCTCAGTTTCATCGTCGGTATAATATAGGCAACAATACTAGTACCAACATCACAGAGTTGCTGTGAGCAAACACCTTAGAAAGTGCTATGTAAACGTGAATTTTATTTAATAGATGTGATGTACTTTGCAGCCCTTCAAGACCTAAATAGCAGCAGCAGCAGCAGCAGCAGTAATGATGTTAATGATGAACAAGCGTGGATTGAGAGGCAGCTTAGGGGAGTGGCTAGAGAGCTGACCTCAGAGCCAGGAAGAGCTGGGGTCAAGTTCGACTTCTGATATACCGGCTGGCAACCCTGGACAGATCATCTAGCCTCCAAGTGCTAAGTTGCAAGAGAACCAGCTTGCACTGGTGAAGGGTGTTTCCTCACCTGGAAATTCCCTATAACAATGAAATCACCCTTCCGGTCTCTGTCTCTCCATGTGGTAGCTGATCATACATAAAAGACAAAAATAAGATGGTTTTTTCCCTCAAAGAGTTTCCATTCTATTGGAAGAGATTAGAAGTACAAATACAAGTATGTGCAAGGTAAATTGTAGGGAGGGCCCTGAGAGGATTAGAGAAGCTGTCATGTGGGAGGTAACATTTGAGCTGAGCTTTGAAGGAAACTGTGGGCAGCTAGGTGGCACAGTGGATGACAAACTGAGCCCAGAGTCCAAAAAGACCTGAGTTCAAATCCAGCCTCAGATATTTACTGGCTGCGTGACCCTGGGGAAGTCACCTGACCCTGTTTACTTCAATTCCCTCTTCTGTAAAATGAGCTGGAGAAGGAAATGGCAAACCACTTCAGTATCTGCCAAGAAAACCCCAAAATGGAGTCACAAAGAGTCAGACAAGACTGAACAACAAGAAAAATATTAAACAATTAATTAAATAGCAAATAAAATATTAAATAGCCTGGGAAGATAGATTGGAGCCAGATTGTTTAAGGCTTTAAACACCACATAGAGGAGCTCCTCTATTTGTTTTTGATCCTAGAGGGTAATAGGGAGCTACTTGGAGTTTAATGAGCAGGGGAATAATATGATCAAAGCCATGCTGCAGCAATGATATGGTGGCAGCACTGGAGAGGAGACAGCCTAGAAGCCGGAAGAGCAATTAAGAGGTTATTGCAGTCCCAGCAACAGGTGGCGAGGGCCTGAATTAGGGTGGTTGTGGTGGGAGATTCTGAAGCTATCCTGAAGGGAAGGTCACTGATACTTGGCAGTTGATTGAATATGCCCAGGTGGGTGGTGGAGAGTAAAGACTACTCCCAAGTCGTGTACAGGAGTGATTAGAAAAATGAGGTGCTCTTGCCCAACCTAATCAGGTTTTAGAAAAGCTGTTTACAAATGTGCTTTAGGAAGAATAGTTGATACAAAGCATTGGAGATAGTGTGGCATAGTGGCTCTGGAGTTTCATGGCTGCGGGTGTGAGAGAGAACGAGTTGTTTCTCCATTCAGAGCTTCCGTAAAGTAAGGATAATAATCTTTCCTGGCCTACTGTAGGAGATTATAAAATCCTCTTCTTGACATGTAAAGCCCTTCAGAAGCTGGTACCTTTCTGCCTTTCCAGTCTTCTTAGACTTGACTCCCCTCCGTGCAGTCCTTGATCCATCATGTACACTGGATTTTCTGCTGTTCCTTGCATACACACAATCTCCCTCCTCAGTACCTTTGCATTGGCTGTGCCCCGTGCATGAAGTGCTCTGCCTCTCTTTATCTCTATAGCTTGTTTTTTCTGGTTTCCTTTAATACTTAGCTCAAGCTCTACCTCCTGAAAGAATACTTTCCCAGTGCCCCCAGTTGATACTAGTGCTTCCTCTTTCAAATTACTTTTCAGTTACTCTGTATATATCTGGACTGTACCTAGTTGTTTACATGTTGTCTCTCCCATTAGTATATTACACCCCTTGTGGGTAGGGACTGTTTTTCCCCTATTGTTGCATCACTGCTTAGCACAATTTCTGGCATATAACAGGAGTTTAATAAATGTTTGTTGACTGACTGAATGTGCTTGACGAGAGGTGATACGGTCTAGATAACAAATAAATCAAAACACAGATTTGGATTCATTGTAGTGAAAAGAACACTGGGTATGGAGTCAGAGGCCTGGAGGTCAAATCTCATCTCTGTTTTTTACTACCTGTGTGACCTTGGACTCGTGATTTCACCTCTCTAGCCTCAATTTCCTCATCCCTAAAGTGAGACCGTTGGATCAAGGGCCTCTAAGTTCATTTCCAGCTCAAAATCCTAGGAAAACTTAAGGAATATGTATGCCTTGTTGGTCAACTTATTCATGAAAGAAAGGTGAGTGAGGCACCATTTTGGCATTGGCACAAAGCTCCATGCAGGTCCCAGCTTTGGTAGCTGAGCTCCCCATTCTTTCCCTCATGGAGGGCACCTTTGGCAGGTGTTCACGAAAACTGGTCCTACAGGTTCTTCTGAATTTGGTTTGTTCACCCTATAAATAAGCACTTTCCTCAGTTCTTGTCAAAGAGCCTAGTCTATAGTTCAAAGACTCTTTACCAAAATAAAGTGGTCCGGGTTGGCCGCCACTCATGTGGTCAGTCCAGATTTTGGAAGATATCTTGCCCCCGGGACAAAGTTTTAGGAACTTTCCATTTCCTTTCTGGAGCATCTAATTTGGGGGGCAGATTGGTTGATTATAGTGCACAAATGTTCCGGATAAACTTTTCCTCCCCTGGAGTATTGTTTCCATTGTATGAAGTCTTGGACTCAATCATCCAATTCAGTTTAATTCAACAGACGTTTATTAAGGGCTAGACTGGGAATACAATGACGAAAATGAATCCAACTCTGTTCCCTGGACCTTACATTCTATTGGGGAAGCCGGTGTGCACATATATAAGATTAACGCTACCTCCCTCCCAGGCAAGGTGGCCCATTGTGCCTTGATGATGCTGTGTTGAGTACATGCAAAAGGACATAGCTCTTGATTGGTTGAGAGAACACCAAGCTCTGGCACTCCTTGAATAGTAATTGTTGCTGCTGTGTCATTTAGTTATGTCCATCTCTCCATGACCCCACGGACTTGAATGGAGAAGGTACTTCATTAAATTTTGTTGGACACTTACTTTGAGAGAGGATCTCAAGAGATATGGTTCCAAAGAGGCAAAATATAAACTTTTGAATGGTTGCCTGGAGCCCCAGAGCTGCAGATATGTCGTGGAGCCAGCTCCTCTCCTGTCCCTTGCCTTCCAGTGCCTGAAGCCCCAGAGATTGGTAGGAGGGAACTACCCCTTGATGAGATCGCTCCCTCTCTCTTTGGGTGAGTTGAGATGTTTTGTCTTGCTTCAGGCTAGAGACCTGTTTTACTATTATGCATTCTTTGGTATATTCTCATCTATATAACTTCTCTAATTTCTGTTTGCTGCTTTCTTTGATAAAGAGGCTTATTAGCTCTCCAAGATGGTAACCAGCATTTATTAGGAAGGGGCTAAGCAGGCAAATGTAAGTTAAGGGCTGGTCTCCCCTTTAAAAGCGGTCTGGGTAGTGGCTTTCGTTTAAAGCCCAGACTCCAAACCCTGGACTAGAGATATGTGAGAGGTGGTACATGTAGATTTATCAAGTCTAATACTCCCTTTGGAGATAGGAGGAATCTCCCAGCCTTGGAGAGCCTGGCTGCACCTCCTACATTCTAGCGAGGCCACTGCCCATGTTGGCATGGTCTTCTCTCTGATCCTCTGCAAAGGTGAGGTAGATCACAAATAATATCTATCCATGCCACCCACAAGCCTCATCCATGTATTTAGAGAGCCCATCACATCTCATAGAAATATTCATTCATTCATTTATTTAATTTTTAGGGAGTAGAGGCAATCAGGATTGGAGTGACTTGCCCGGAGTCACACAGCTAGTAAGTATATGAGGCTAGATTTGAACTCAAGTCCTCCTGACTCTAGGGCTGGTGCTCTATCCACTGTGCCTCCTAGCTGCCCTTCATATAAATATTAAAAAATTAAATACATAATTAGGTAAATAGAAGTAATGCAAATTAATTTCAAGGTTTTAAGATGGAGGGACGGCACTAATGATTAGGAGCAGGAAAAGCCTCCTGAGCTGGGCCTGGAGGAAGGTAGGGATTCTGAGAATTGGAGGCGAGGAGGAAATGCATGCCACATGTGGAAGACCACCCATAGGAGATGAAATGCCCTTTATGGGGAACAGTGAAGCAATTTAAAACAGAGAGAAGAAAGGGACATAGAATGAAACGGGATTGTAAAGGGGGGTGGGAGCCAGCAAGCAGAGGGCTTTGAATGCTGTTGGCCAGTGACCTGTGGGTGGCAGCAGCAGCTCTTTCAATGAGATTTCTACCATACAGCAGTCAGGCTGTAACCCAGAGAGCAAGCCATGACTCAGTCTCCACAAAGGCAGAGGCAGTGATTCACCTGCATCCCTGCAACCTGCCTAAGCGACCCGAGGCATTGGCTGCCAGCCTCAGCTTCTTGGGCAGATTCTCCCAGGTTGCCAGGCTCAGGGAATGGCGAGCTCGGCCCTTGGAGATGTGAATGCCAACCAGCACTTTCTGAGTTTCCTCGGCTCTGACATGAGAGCTGCATGGGCTGATAAAACCTGGATCATGATGGGGAAGCATTTTGTAAATGGCCAGAGCCTCAGAGTGCTTCGATTGGACTTGGCAGACTCCACACTGGCTAAGCAATGAGTGAGGCCCACTTCCCTTTTCTGGAGTGTTGATGGAAAGAGGGAAGCAACCAGGGGAGAGAGACAAGGTGTGGTTATGTGGAGAACACAAGCTTTGGACTACCCAGGTTTGAATCTTGACCAGAGCAACAGTTAGGACTTTTTGGGTTTTGGACAATGACCACTAACTTCACTCTGGGCAAGTGCCCTGGGTTAGGGGAGCAGGGCAGCGTGGGGGAGGAGCTATTCCAGTCCACAGTTGGGTAGCTTTTTATTTTCAGTAATTATTCTTTCTAACTTGGTGAAGTGAGAGGCAGTATGATGTGATTACCTGCCTCCAAGTCAGGCTGACCTGGGTTCAAGTGTCATATTTGACAGCTGCTTGCCTTGTGCCCTCATGCAGTTCTGAAAGATCATAAATTGCTGAATCTTTGCCTGTCTGCATTGATAGAGAGAGTAAAGCTCCCCTATGCTGATGAAATCACAAATCCCTCCTCCTTCCCAAGGAGCAGGCTGTTGTTTCTACACTGTTGGAAGACTTCAGGGGCCACTATCTCTCTAAATTGAGTATTCTTTAAATGTGGTGCCATGAGGCAATCCAGGTTACCCTGGGTCTGATCCTTACTGATCCTTACCAGCTACTTACAAGCCATGTGAGCTTGAGCAATTTACTTTCCCTGTCTGAACCTCAGTTTCTTTATCTGTAAAATGGACTAGTCGATTTCCAAGGTTCCTTCTAGCTCTTTATCTACATTCTAAGAGGCAAAGGTCAGGAATAAGTGCACATTTGACATTGGGTTCCACCTCTATGATCATGGCAACTAGGTGGCATAACAGACAAAGTACAAGACTTGGGAGGAAGACCTGAGTTTGAATCTTATTTCAGACACTCACTAGCTGGGTAGCCCTGGGGAAATCATTTAAACTATTTCAGCCTCAGTTTCCTTATCTGTAAAATGGGGATAATAATAGCACCTACATCCCAAGCATGGATCAAATGAAATAACAAATGTAAAGACATTGCAAACCTTAAGGTGTTATGTAAATGATAGTTATTATTATTAATTCCAACTCATAACTCTGAATCTATGCCCTATGATCCTTCTACCCATTTCTTCTACAAAAATGATTGGCCGCTTCAGATCCCATGTCTGGAAATGATCCACATAAAATGACCCACATGAAAGCATAGCAGTCTTTGGCCATTCCCTCAAACCTTCCCCTTAGTCCCTTTGTCCTGTAAGATATAAGGAAAGACTCAGTCCCCCATGATGGGAACCAAAGCACATGCCCATCCACTCAGCAGAGTTCAAACAAACCTGTTACTGGCAGGGACAATTGTCTTTATTGTTATATGTGTCTCTCTTAGACGAGGCAACTTGCCAGCCCTAGAACCACACAATGATCTGGCCCCCACTCAAAAAAAATCCAACATTCAATGGCCAACAAGGTCCCCGGCTACTGCTGGGTCCCTGACCACCCCTTCCTGGAAAAAGTGATTGAGGAGGTACTAATCAGCCAATCTCAACAGCACCTGGCCTTAAGCAGCAGACCAGGAAAGGGCCCGGAAACGGCACTGACCCTGCTCACCAAGGGGCTCCTCAGGGCCGAGGACAGAGGGTTCCAATCCTTGCTTCCACTCATGCTAGCTTCCTGTGATGATGTGGTTAAGAGGATGCTGCTGAGGCGTCTTGCCCCCTTGGGACCTAGCTAGGAAGTCAGGTGTCACTGGAAAGTGACCTTCCCACTGCGGCCTTGTCAGCTCTGGACTCTGGCTCCCATTTGGAACTCCTGGAGTGGGTGGGGTGTGGGAAACGCAGGACTATGGACAAAAGGGAGAGAGGCCAAACTATGAGATGCCAATACCATGCAGATGATTTGCTGAAGCAGATGTAGCTTTCACCTACAGAGAAGGCCAGGCAGCTTCCCATGACATGAGGCCACTACTCAGGAGAGTTTCTAGAGACAGCACGTCTTTGAAGGAGAGCTAGGAAGCAATGGATGGAAACTGGAAAGAGGCAAATTTAGGCCAGATGTAAAGGCTTATGAATTTTTTTTAACTAGACTTGTGATATAATCAATGGAAAGAGCTCTGGGTAAGGAGCTCCTTCTGCTAAGCAGACTGGCTCCTGCCCTATAATACATAGTTTGTCATCTGGGGTCACTGAGAGGGTCAATGATTTGTGGATGTCAGAGGCAGGATTTGAATCCGGGTCTTCTTGCCTCCAAGGCCAACTCTGTAGCTGCTACCCTCCATTGCCTTCTAAGGTTTTGATATGGCAGTCATCCCTTTCACATCAGGAGGGTTAGGGGTGCGGCACCACCACACTCTGGAAAATCCATGTAAAATTTTTTGGTCCTCCCTTTCTCCCAGAGAAGAAGTCTGAATTATCATGGTGTTAAAAGATAGAATATGTTGATACTATACAATACTATATTTTATGCATTTTTGAATTTCTAAACCTTCTGTGTGCTGTGTGCTAGCATTCTTGAATCATCTCTGGCTTCCACAAAACTCCCCAAAAGTTCCCTTTTAATTTCTTATGCCAACCCTTGATAGATCAAAACCACAATGGGGAAAGTCACCATGTAGAAGGGATAGCAGTAATTAGAGAAAGGCCTTACAGAGTTTGCTGAGGAGCATGAAGAGGTTAATACCCAGGGTCACTTATCTGTTTCACATCACTGCCTCTTTCTAAAACTAAAAGTCATGAAATAGGTGGTCACCTGCCTTTGTAGAAGAAATTTCTGCACTGGTAATTCACTGTGTCAATGAAGTCACAGTTTGAGGTTTTTTTTTTTAAAAAGTTTAAAACAGTGGGAAAAGTATTGAATTTAAAGTCCAGAGATAGCTGGGTCTGAATCCAGCTTCTGACATTGCCTGGCTGTGTGACACTATGAGCACGTCGTTTGCCTCCTCAGCCCCAGAACCTAGAATTTCAGAGTTCACTGGCCATGCCTTCCAAAGCATACTCTCTGCCCCTGAAATATCGCCTACGTAGACCTAACAAGAGGTCCTGTGATCTCCTCCGTTGCAATGTCTTCATTCTGAGATCATCTCTAATTAGATCTGTATATAGCTTGTTTGCATGTTGTCTCACTAGACCATGAGGTCCTTGGGAGCAGGAGCTGAAGGGTTTTTGAGTTGGCTTTTTTTTTGGTCTTGTTTTGAATTTCTAGTACTTAGGTCAGGGCCTGGCACAAAGTAGGTACTTTTTGTATAATCTATATCAGATTGCTTACCTTCTCAAGGAGGGAGAAGAGGAGGGAGGGAAGGAGGGAGGGAAGGAGAGAATTTGGAACTCAAAAGTTAAAAAAAACCAAATGTTTAAAATTGTTTTTACACCTAATTGGGGGAAAATAAAATATTATTTAAAAAAACTACATTAACATTTTTAAAAAAAAGTAGATACTTCATAAATGCTGGTTGACGTGACTTGAAGATGTACAGTGAAGGAAAACCCACCCTCTTCCAAAGCATCTCATTGCATTTTTAAAAAGCTGTAATTTTTAGGGCAATTAATTTATTGAGCTATCCATTTCCTCATCTGTAAAATGAAGGTAATAATATCTGTTGATTTGTTGTGAAGACCAGGATAATAACAGCAATACATTTATAGAGCACTTACTGTGTGCTATAACGTGCCAGGCACTGTGCTGAAGTGCTTTACAATTATTGTCTAATTTGAGCCTCCAAATAATCCTGAAAGGTGTGTACTATTATTATCTTCATTTTACAGAGGAGGAAACCAAGACAGTCATAGGTTAAGTGACTTACTCAGGGTCACACAGCTGGTAACTGTCTGAGGTTGAATTTGAACTCAGGTCTTCCTGACTCCAAGCCCTGCGCTCTATTCATTGTGCCACCTAGCTGCTGATGGATAGATAGATAGATAGATAGATAGATAGATAGATAATATATAGATGGATGCGCATATATGTCATCTGCTTTCATCATTCTAAATTATAATACTAATATAAAAATAATAGCAATTAGAGTAGTCAAAAAAGAAATACGTTACCTTGACAGGTAGTGAGTTCCCTGTCACTGGAGATAGTGGCTCACTACTGATTGTCAGACATATACTGTAGAGGGGACTTGTGTTCAGGCATAGATTGGACTAGATAAGTTTTGAGGTCCCTTCCAATCTCAGGATTCTTTGCTTCTCCTTTACCATCCTTGGAATTGTAACAAGGTCAAAGTACCTAGTTGCCCTGTCAGAGGCAAGAGCCCAACCTTCACCCATCAGCTAACAAGTTTTGCTGACTAAGGTTGTGCCTACTGTGAGTTCAAATGAATTCATATCTTTTCACTTCAATTGAAGTCAACAACCATTTTAATTTTTTTAAAAAAATTGAGATCTTTTTTAAATAACATATTCATTTTTGAAAATATTCCTCCCTATCCCTACCCATAAAGCTGTCCCTGTAACAGAAAAAGGAAAAGCAGGAGAGGAGCAAAGTCAGCAAAAAGAACTGACCCATCCTCCAAGTCTGAGAGTATATGCATGTTCTATACCCATAGTCCTCCATGTTTGCAAAGAAGGGAACAGATTGCATTCCTTCTCTGAGAACAAGCGTGGTCACTATTGCGCACACTTCAGATTCATTGGTCTTTGTGGTTGTTGCTCTTTCCCTTTACATGTCAATAAACATTTTTCTAATGTTGACTTGATGCCAAGCACAGTGCTAGACAGTAAGGATACAAAAATGAAAACAATTACGCTCATGGTGCATACAATTTATTGGATGGAAAGGACAGGTAACCAGAAAACAAATATAGACTATATATATATAACGAGAGGTTGGTCAATGTGCAGATATACCTTTACTAGTGGGCATGAGAGGCAGCTAGGTGGCCCAGTGGATAGAGTGCTGGACTTGGAGTCAGGAACACCTGAGTTCAAATCTTGCCTCAAATGTTTATTAGCTATGTGGCTTTGGACAAGTCTCTGAACCTCTCAGTCTGTTTCCTCATCTGTAATATACAGGTAATAATAGTACATACCTTCCAGGGTTGTTGTAAAGATTAAATGAGGTGACTGCACATTTATAACCTATAATAGATTGCTTACTGTCTTAGGGAAGGGAGAGGAGGGGAGGGAGGAAGGGAGGGAATTTGGAACTCAAAATTTTTAAAAATGTTAAAAATTGTTTTTACATGTAATTGAGGGAAATATTTTAAAAAGATTAAATGAGATAATATTTGTAAAGCGCTTTGCAGACCTTAAAGCATTATGTAACTACTGGTTATTGCTGTTGTACAGGGCAAGATTCTTTTTCTGGTTTCAGTCTAACATATGGAAATTAGGGGATCAGTTTTCCACCACAAGTGACTGAGGGGCTTGAACTGTGGGGCATTTGTGAGCAAATAGGAAACCAGAGTGGAGAGGCCATGATACTCTGGGACCGTCCCTTCCCCCACCTCAGCTGGACCTCCTTCCCTTAACCTTCCTAACTAGAAGATTAACCGAGGAGAGACTCTGATAGAAGGGATAGATATAGAAGGGAATGTGTGACTCCCCTGGAGGCCCCGCCTCCTCCAAAATGTGTTTTAATAAATTAGTCTTTGTGCCCATGATCCCTATCCTTTTCTTGTAAAGATTTGAGGAGAAGGTTAGAGAGGGTGGATAGGGGAAGGACAGGTGAACATGGACAGTCATAGAATGTAAGAACAAAAACTGTCTAAAAACAAAATGTGTTCAGAGGGAGATATTGAAGAGAGGAAAGAAGAAAACAGAACCTGGGGGAGGGTCTTTCTATTGGTGAGGATCGGTACCTTAGGTTGTGTGTCAAAAGTTCAAGGGGAGATCTGTCTGTCTCTTCTTTGGCAGCTTTAAGTGTGGAGGATTGCTGGGGGTAGCCAAGCCTGGGACTTGCATTTGGCCCTACCTTACCTTCTGTAGGTGAATGAGTATCTGAAGATAGAATTCTACAGGGCTATGACCTGTAGGTTTTGACATGTAGGTCCCCTCAGCCACTTGAGTCAGGGGCAGAGACCAGTTGAAGAGAAAGCAACAGGAACTGAGTTTGACCTGATGGACCCATTAGCTCGGATACTGAGTCTCGAAGGAACTAGCCAGCTGAACAAGGAAATAATCTGGCCATTGTTTCTGCCACATCCAGAAGTGGACTTGGTGGGAATGCTGTGGAGGGCCAGCAGGTACCCTTCAACCACACTGTTCTCTACATAGGAGCCCCACTACCTTTGGCATCTAGGTTTGAACCCACTCCCTCCAGGGACTGATTGTGTACAGAAAAAAAGAGTGGAGGGATGTTTTTATAGCCTCTACCCTTTTTGTACCTTAAAACATCATTTTGTACATCAACAGGTTCATCGCTAATAGGGGACTACACTGAATGGGGATTCATGAGGGTAGTACCAGAATCTACAAACCCTTGGGTTTATGCCTAGAATTGTGGGAGAGGAATAGTTGGCCATCCTCTGGGGACTCAGCCTGCACTAGGAGAGTGAGCCTAGAGCTCTATATACAAAGTAAATACAAAGTAATCTGGCAAGAACACTAAACAGAAGGAATTAGAAAGTTTCCTTATGAAAAATGTTACTTGAACTGAAACACTTTATATCTATGATCCTGTAGGTTAACTAGACTTGAGAGAAGTTTACATTGTTGCTTAAGGAAGGAAGTGTTTTTGACAGAACAGTATACTTTCCTTAGTTGACTCAGCATAAAGGTGGCCTTGCTGAAAGCCCTAAATTTGACAAGAGCAATTGATTAGAATACTCCCTCCCTGCTCAATCTAGCTTAACACCCACAAGGCACCTTATAAATACGATGTGTCTCCTTTTTAAAGTTCAAACAGCAAGTGATTCTGTCAGATATTTGCCCAGCACTGATATAACACAAGGCTCAAGTTCCAAGAGGATAACAACATAGATGAAATCTGACTAAATCAGCTTGGCCTTTGACGGGCCATGTATAAAAATATGGCTTAAAATATTTGAAAACCTTCTGGTGTGAGCCCCCTCCAAACAGAATATCTGTCTCTAGGGCTAAAGGGCAATGTGGCTTTGGGCTAGGTGCATTACTGCTTTAGGATTGTTGGGTTGCTGGGAATGCCAAAGAAAAACGTGATTTCACCTTTGTCTGGCCGTACCACTAAGTCCCTCCTCTAACAACAAAAATCTGGCCTCTCTGATGCAGTTAGGCACCACCTTCTAGTTACTGAAATACACTGATTTTTGCACATAGATTTTTGCACATGGAATACAGAATTGTAGAGTTGAAAAAGGCCTTGGATGTTCTAGATTCATAGCTTTTAGACCTAGAGGCAGTGGGGGCTGGTCAATGTTTAACAACCTTGTCTCTGAAAAATCATTTTAATTTGCATTATTAACATTTCCTCCATTACTTTTCTTAAGTCTAGACACCCAACAAAACAACCAATGGATCCCTGATTTTGAGCATCTATCATTTGTGAAGCATCTGCTCACACTGAAAATTTAGCAGTTGTCTCCCTGAGCTCTGACAACAGCATTTCCCTGCCTAGAGAGGATCTCAGAGATTATCTAGTCCATCCCCCTTATTTTACAAAGGTATCCAGGGCTCAGAAAGTTAAGTGACTTGCCCAGGGTCATACAGATAGAAAATAGTTGAGTCAAGATGAACCCAGGTTCTCAAATTATAGACCCAGGGATCTATCCACTGTGCCTTCTGCCTTCAGTCATTCTCAAACCATGAAGAAATCCTTCTATAAGATTCCTGACCCAAAGTCCATCATCTAGCTTACTACTGAAACACTTATAATAATGATGAACACAGTACTTCACAAGACAGCCTTGATCCTTTTTGGACAGCTCTATAATATAACACAATACACATTTATGAATCAACTACTGTGTGCAGAATGCTATGCCAGGCACACAGGAAGATATAAAGTTTTGTTAAGGTAAGGTCCCTATTGTCATGGCGCTTCCAGCCTTATTGTTGTTGTTATTCAGTCCTTTCAGTCATGTCTGACTCTTCATGACCCCATTTGAAGTTTTCTTGGCAAAGATACTAGAGTGGCTTGTCATTTCCTTCTCTAGCTCATTTTACAAAAGAGGAAACTGAGGCAAACACGGTGAGGTCACTTGTTCAGGGTCACACAGCTAGTAATTGTCTGAGGTTCAGATTTGAACTCAGGAAGATGAGGAGTTGGGAGTAGAGGCAGGAAGACCCAAAAGGAGGCTGTTGCAAAAGTTCTTGTGGGTGGTCATAAGGACCTGGATAAGGGTGGTAGCAATGTAAATAGAGAATAGGAAACAGAGGCAAAAGATTCAGCAAAGATGGAATCCTTGCATTCCTACCACTAGGCACAGTACCTGACACATACTAAATACTTAATAAATAATAATAATAATAGAAAGCATTTAGCATTTATGCAACATTTAAGGTTTGCAAATCACTTTATAAATATTGTCTTGTTAACTCAAGTATAGGTGTGATTATTTTTCCTATTTTACAAATGAGGAAACTGAGGAAGACAAAAATCAACTGACTTGCCCAGGTCTACAAGGAGAATAAATGTCTGAGGCTGGATTTGACCTCAGGTTTTCCTGACTCCAAGTCCAATGTTCTATCCACCACACCAACTAAATGCTTGTTGACTGGCTGAAAAGATTTGGTAACTGATCAGGTATAAAATAGGAGGGAGGGGGAAGAGGCAAAACTAACTCCAAAGTCACAGACTTTGGGAAACTGAGGGAATTGGTGTCACAGACAAAAATAGTGAAGTCGGAAAGAAGAGTAGGGTTACAGAGGAAGAAAATGAATCCAGTTTGGGACAAATTGGGTTTAACATACAGGAACATACATATATCTCTATAGGGCTGGAGCTCCAGAAAGAAGGTGGAATAGGAGAGAGATTTGGAAATCAACCACATAGAAGTGCTAGTAAAAGCCATGGGAGTGAATGGGATTGCTGAGGGAGAGGGTCAAAGAGGTCCTTGGGAAACTTATATGTTAATGGGCCAAGAAGAGGGTGGGGAGCCATCTAAGGAGAGAGAAACAGTGGGTAGGCCAGTAAGAGGAAAGTGTAGGGTCAGGTTAAAGTCAAGAAAGAAGGAAGTCAACACCCTCTAAACCTACAAGAGAAGTCAAGGAAGAGATGGACTAGGAAAAAGGCCATCGGAGCTGGTGGGGTCAGTTTCAGTAGAGATGTCAGGGCAGAGGGCAGACTTTGGGGTGGAAGGAAAGAGTGATATAGAGTGATATGCAGTGAAATGCAGTGAATGCATTGCAGTGAAACCAAAATCATTACGAATTTCTTTTAATAAAGTCAGAGTCTACCTCCTAGTAACGATCACACTTTTGAATTCTGCGCTCTGGAGATACCCAAATTTGCTTAATCGTTTTTTCCCATACGATAGCCTTTCACATATTTGAAGATGAATATGATGTCCCCTTAAGTTTGCTCTTCTCTGGGTTAAATTATTAAATGATCACTCCTCAGGTTGTGGTTCTCAAATCCTTTACAACCCTCTGGATATGAATGAATGAATGATGAGTAAATGGATGAATAAGTGAATGAAAAAGCACCTATTAAGTGTTTATTATGCACAAAGTACTATGGTAAGCACTGGAAACAGAAATAGAAAAGCAAGGTGGTCCCTGCTCTCAAGTTGCTCACACACATGCAGAAGGTTTCTGCTCAGCACAATAGAGCACAGAGTTTTAAGCTTTATTAACTTCAGAAATAGAAATGCTACTAACTTGCAAAAATAACATTTAAAAGGCACTTACAATTTTAAAATACCAATACATTTCTTTCAAAATTTAAACATAATCACCATCTCGTTGCTATACTTTACTCTAGCCGGCTTTTGAATTTTGTAAAACTTCTTCAGCTGCTGCTCAGGGACCAAAAGGATTACATTTGATGCATGCATGATAGCTTTGACGTGACCCCACAGGAGAAGCCCTAATGGAAGTCAGGTGACTGAGGTGGCCAAGGAAGATCTCCTCTATCAATTCATTGGACTGAGAAAGGCTCCTCCAGAAACTGCCATATATGCAAGACAATGATAGGGTACATTGTCTTGTTCAAAATAAAATTAAAAAGTTATTATTCAAAATTCACAAAGCTAAATAAATGTAAAAAGAGTAAAATAATTTTTCAAATGATATTTTTGTAAATTTGTAGCATGTTTAGTTATGAAAGTATTAAAGCTTAAAAATGCACTAAGACTTTTGGGATATGCCTTCTTTCCAACGTACTTGGAGCAGAGCAGACCATAATGGTCCTTACGTTCGGCATTTATGAGTACTTGTAGTGGTGGAAGAATATTGTTCAGGGCTTCTTAACCTGAGGTTTACAGATAGATTTAGGGGTCTGAGGAGAGTTTTCAGGAGGGTCCATGAACTTGGAGGAAAATTACTTATTTTTACTAACTTTTTACTTATTTTTATTAACCTTTCACTGAGATTTAACATTTCCTTCAATTATTTAAAAACATGATTCTGAAAAGCATCCGTAAGCTTCATGAGACACTGCCAAAGAGGGCCATGATGCAGGAAAAGTTAAGAACCACTGCTCGAGCATGTATTCAATCAGTTCGGTTAGAATATGTGTTTCGAAAATGCATTTCTTCCAATGTGATTGATACATTAAGGAACATTTTTGAGCATAAAGAGAATTTGAAGTTTGCTTCTATGAGGTTTCATCCAAGAGAAATAGCAAGAGAAGTCAGTAAACTGCACCCCCTTCCAATAACTGTCAAGCTGCAGCCCTGATTCTGACACCCAAACAAATTTCAGGGCTTTGCCAAAGTACAGCATCATATTTATTGTGTCTTTTGGTGCAGTAAGAACAGTGGGGCAGAAGAGGGGAAAGAGGAAGGGGAGGGAGATGGGGAGGAGGGGGAGGGAGCTGAGGAGGAGGGGGAGGGAGATGGGGAAGAGAAGGAAGAAGAGGAGAGAGGAAGAGGAGGGGGAGGAGGGAGAAGACGGAGGAGAGGAGGGAAGAGGGAGAGGGAGGAGAAAGGGGAGAGGGGAGGGGAAGAGTGGAGGAAAAGGTAGGGAAGAAGAGAGGAGGGAGAGGGGAAGGAGGTGGGGGAAGAGAGGCAGTGCTCAAAACAGGGGAGGAGATAGGCCTGTTGTACCCTTCTTTGCTCAGATTTCTGGTGCATCAGCAGAGTGTGGAATTCTGGGTACCTGATGATGGTGATAATAATAAGTGGGGCAGCTAGGTGGTGCATGGTTAGAGTACCACGCCTAGAATCAGAAAGACTTATCTTCCTGAGTTCAAATCTGGTCTCAGACACTCACTGTGTGACCTTAGGGCAAGTCACTGAACACTATTTGCCTCAGTTTCCTCATCTGTAAAATGATCTGGAGAAGGAAATGGCAAACTCAGAGACTTACTAGCTGTGTAACCCTGGGCAAGCCACTTAACCCTGCCTGCCTCAGTTTCCTCATCTGCAAAATGAGCTGGAGAAGGAAATGGCAAGCCACTTCAGTATCTCTGCTAAGAAAACCCCCAATGGGGTCATGAAGAGTTGGACACAGCTGAAAAATGACTTAACATCAACAAAAGTAATAAAATAATTAAAAATTTTTATTAAATAACAAATCAAAATTAAAATAGTTAAATAATATAAATACAAAATAATAATAAAATGACAGATAACAGTAATAACTAGCATTATACAGCTGTATGTTTTGCAGAGTTCTTTACATGTATTAGCCCAGGTGATCGTCACAACAATAATGTGAGGCAGGTGCTATCCAGTTTTATAGAGCAGTTAAGTGACTCAAGGCAAGATTCATACCAAGGTCCTTTGGATTCATTTTAATGATCCCAGCAATCCTGGGATGTAGGGCTTATTATTATTATTCCTATCATACAGGTGGAGAAACTGATGTGCAGAGAGCTTAACTAGTGTGCCAATTTGTCTGCCATTCTGCCTCAGTTGGTGAAGCAGGTCAAAGAGTACAGGTTCTAGAACCAAAGGACCTGGGTTCAAATTATGATTCTTATTACCTGTGTGTCCTTGGGCAGTCACTTAATGCCTCTGTTTGCTCGTCTGTGAAATTGCGGGAGCAGGGAGAATTGGACTAGATAACCTCAGGCCCTTCATCTACGACCCCGTGCTAGTATGTTTCAAAGGCAGAATCTGAACCCTGACCCTCTCGCTCCAGAACCAGAGCCTTCTCTGTTATATCTTTCTTGCTCTGCCCAGATATGAGTGAGTGTATATTATCTCCCCATTTGTGTAAAGAAGAGAATTCTCTGTGTCGTTGTACTGGTGGGCTGCAGACCGGTGGTGAGCAGTGATCCTGAGCTGGGAAGAATTGCTCGGACTCACTTATCTGACACAATCCAGCCTGGCCTGATGATCAGAGCCCAGGCCTGGGAAACAGCTGCAGGGTGTGGGTAAGGCAGAGTGATGCCTCTCCCTTTCTGCTTCCTTCCCCTGTGAGAGGGCCGTGCTCAGAGATGGGCCTCTTCCCAGGTGAGCTGTGCACCTTTCACCTCCGAAGGGCAGAGGTCGTCCCTTGCCCAACCGTATGTTCTCTGTTCACCAGTGCAAGGGGCAGGTCACTCTGATCTCTAGCAGGAGCTAACAGGAACGCCCAAGAAGCAAACAACGGTGTGCTCGCTGACTATTAATAGGCCTAGCTGACATTTCTGAGCCGCTTTTAACGTTTCCAGAGGGCTTTAAATATTCGATCACATTTGATCCTTAGGACAACCGTGCGCAGTAAGTACCACAGGCAACTTGATCCTTGTTTTACAGATGAGGAGACTCAGGCTCAGAGAGCGGAAACGACTTGCAAGGAAAGAGAGTGTGGAAACCAGGGGAGCTGGGTTCAAATCCCACCATTGAGGCTTTTAAACCATGTGTGACTCTCGGCAAGTCACGTCACCAGCACCACGTACCTGGCATATAGTAGGTAGTCAATAAAGGCTTATTGACTGACTGACAGCCTCTCTTGGCCTCAGTTTCTTCATCTGTCAATGAAGATAGAAAGCCCCAGAATTCACTTCTAGCTCTAAATCTATGATCCTGTGGTCACAGAGTTAGTAAACATCTGAGGTAGGATTTGAATCTGAGTCTCTACTCTTTCCACTATATCATAATAAGTGGAGTGGGTATTGGAGCCAAAGTAGGGGAAGAGCATTAGGGAAGGAACAACATTCAATCTGATAAGCACTTAGTGAGTACCTCCTGTGTGCTAGGCAGTAGGGGATAGGAAAACAAAAATGAAAAAAACCGTTTCTGTTTTCAAGTCCTCATTCTATGAGGAGGAAAGCAGCATGTACGTGTAGTATCTCCTCTGCAAACAGTCCCCCCCCCAACTCTTACTGGAATTGATAGATCGGTTCCCCAGAGGGGTGACTGCTCCTGTGGGTCCCAGGAGTAACCCTGTGGCTAGCCACACCTAAATACTGTAGCTCGTGAGTCCCCACCTTTGTGCTTACCCTTAACAATCAGCCAGTAGGTCAGTTACCTTTAAGAACAAACATTTGTTCAAATGGTATGGTAAAAACAAAACAGTAGTTCCAGAGCATTCCTCCCAAACCTAGGATGCTTTCTCTCATCAATATACATAGAGTCAGTGTGGACAGAGCAGACATGAATTTAATGTGTAATGGTAGTGATACACATATGTAGGAAACTTGGGTGACCAAGTGAATTCACAACTCCAGCATAGTAAGACCTCCTTTCTTTCTTTGGAGAGTACTCATGAAGTTCTCTGTGCTGTAGGGTGTCTGTGATGGATGAGTGGTTTCACTGCTGGTCTGCTCTGGCTCCTTGCAAGGCACTGAATCTCCACTGGCTGGAAGGCACAGCTGGGCTTTCATCACAAAGAATGTGGTGTCTCAGTTGGACAAATTGATCAATTTCTGGACTGGGCAGAGCAGATCTCTTGGCTGTCGGGCAACATTGCTGCCAGACTGAGCTAGGAAGGTCGCTTGGTCATTGCTGCTGCTGGACTCAGCCAGCCAGGCCCCTTCATACAACATAGCTTCTCTGCTGAATGAGTTGATTTTTACAGGCTCGCTCTTTGATGGTCAGCTAAAGTCTCCATCTAGCCTTTGGCTTGACTGGGTATTAATGGTGCTCTTTTCAAATGTAATTTTTTCAAATACATTTTAAAAAAATACTGTGTTCTTTCAGCACAAGCAGTGAGTGACCCTTAGTGTAGGATTGGTAGAAGTCTCTTCTTGGACTCCCCTGATACCTTGACTCTAAGGTTTAACACCTGTAGTTGAGAGGTAGGAGAAATCTATCCTCTCTTGTTTGCCAAGTCTTCCTGGTTACAAGTGGGATCCCTTAGAGAGGAACCTCATCTTACCTATGGTTATCAGCCATATGCAGTTTCCAGGATACTTGTTTGGGTCTTATTCAGATCAGTGGACAGGTATAAAGGTATGGAGGCATACTGTGCCCAGGGTCAAGTTCCTTGTCTTGGCCTTTTTTTAGGTGAAGTTGAGTTATTCAAGACTCAGACCCTTTCTAAGGTGTGGAATGTTTCCCTTACATCTGAAAAACCTTCCCTTTTACGTTTCATTGTCTGTCTTTACCTCTTTTGACCTTCTGCTTTGCTGAAATCTGAAGGTGGACAGAGCACTGAACTTGGAGTCAGGAAGATCTGAGTTCAAATCCAACCTCAAATGCTTACTGGCTTTGTAACCCTGAACAAGTACATAATTTAGTCTCTCTGTGCTCCTGGGGAAGGATTACCCATTGGCAAGTGTCAATATTTTCCATGATTTTTCATAACAGTTGAGCATGGCATCCTGGGCTTAGCACAGTGCCTGGCACATAGTAGATATTCAATAAATGTTTATCAATTTATTGATTGATAGAGGAAAGAGTGTCAGACTGGGAGTCAGGTGACTTGGGTTCAAATTCTGCTCAAGACACTTAACTCTGAGACTCAGTTTCCTTATCTACGAAATTTGTCCTGTCACTGGATTTTGATGATTCATCAAGAGAGAGTGAGGCTGATGACTTTGTGCAATTCTGCATCACTTAACTCAATTGACAAGCAAGTCAAGGCATCACCCATAATGTCATTGGTCCTTTTAGAGAATGAAGGATGAACAACGACAATGTTTGTGCTAGGGCTCTTACAGGTTGCTATGAGGAAAACATTTTGCAAACCTCAACATAATGTATAAATGTAAATTACCATTCACATAAACTTGTTTCATATAAATTCATATTTTCAAAATATATTTTTTAAAAATCAAGCCTTGTGAATGAGATGCTTGCAAGGGGATTTGGTGACAACACAGTGGGTGGGGCCATATAGTAACTTTTACAGATTTCCTGGGTAAGGCCAATAAGCCTTCCTTCTCCCCACATACAATGTATCCAGTCTCCTTACATCATATAAGAGACTGACACAAAGGTCTTGCTGGTCAAACGATAAGAGTCAGCTGGCAGATGTGCTGAATTCCTAGCTGTGGTGACTCAGCCCCCCTGAGTGGTCCATCAGAATCTCCATTTGGTTGCCTTGGGAGAGTGCCATGTGCTGGGTCCTCTCCGGCCAGCTCTCCCTGTTTTGGTTGCTGTTGTTTTGTTTGCAACTAGCAAATGACGGCTTTGGCACCAAGAATCCAAAGTCAATGCCAGCAATTAGCTTGAACAGAAGAAAGTGCAAAGCAAAACCAGACTGAATAAAAGCATCCTAACGGCAGTGAGAAATGGGCTCAAGAGCCTGAGTCATAATGGGGTGGGGGATAATGGAATAATGGGGGGGTGATTGAGTAGAGGAGGGGGAAGGAGTTTGGTGGAATGGGTGGGAGTGATGGAGTAGGGGTGGAGGAGGAAGGTGATGGAATGGGAAAGGGTGATAGAGTGGGAGTGGGTAGGTAAAGAAACACCTGTCTCAGGTTGTCCTAGCTTTGGGGTTGGAGAGAACAAGGAGAAGTTGGGAATGTCAAATGGACCACTTCTGAACATTTTGGTACCATCAGCACAATCTGTTTTTTCTGTTGTTTTTATTACATGTTTTTCAATTACCAAATATTTCTCCCACTTCACTGTTCCCTCCATCCCCCAATAAAACTTTTGTAACAAATATGTATTCTCAAGCAAAATAAATTGCTGTATTGGCCAAATCCAAAGGTGCCTCACAAATCTCTTTGAAAAATTGTTTTTAACGCTTTATTGATGCTCTTTTTTTTAACATCACTGTAGAGTAACTTTTCAGAGACTCAATAAAATCCTGCCTCGTAACAGACAAGCACAGTAAGAGAAACCAAATCAATGCATTGGCATTGCCTGGAAATCTATGCTTCATTCTCTAACTGTAGACTCCTGCCCCTTCTCTTCCACGTCAGTCTTCTGAAGTCACCTCATTGATCAGAGATTTGGAGTTTTCCACCATTATTTTCTTTTATATTGTTTTAGTCTTGTGTGAATTGTTCTCCTGGTTCTTCTCTCTCAGTTAGTTCAGACAAGTTTCTCCAAATTTCTCTGAATTCTTCATATTTGTCATTAGTTACAGTAATGTTTAATTCGTTGTGGTTATCCCTTCCACATCGTGACTTTCCCCATCAAGGTTTCGATATATTGTGGGTCGGCTTAAGAAATTAAATGAGACTTTTTTGGATATTTTGTGGAAGCCACAGATGACATGTGAAGGCCAGCAGATGATACAGACCCTTACTTAACCAAAATTTTCCAATAAGGTATTAGAAACTCCCCATAAAAGAGAAAGAAAAATTCAGACTTCTTCTCTGGTATGAAGGGAGAGCCAAAAAATTAAACACAGATTTTACAGATTGCAGGGATGTCATGCCCCTAACCCTCACAATGTGTAAGGGATAACTATACATTCAAATACCACTATTTGTTTTACTATATTCCCCAACACACACACACACACACACACACACACACACACACACACACATATGGGCAGCTAGGTGGTACAGTGGATGGAGTGCTAGACCCGGAGTTAGAAAGACCTGAGTTCAAATTCAGCCATGAGTCACTTAACCCTGTTTGCCTCAGTTTCCTTACCTGCAAAGTGAGCTGGAGAAGGAAAAGGCAATTCACTCCAGTATCTCTGCCAAGAAAACCCCAAATGAGATCACGGAGAGTCAGACACAACTGAAAAATGACCGAACAACAAAGATATTATTAACACAATATGTGATAATCTGTGTATGTATAGTAAAAATAATATAAATAATATAATAATATAAAATAATAAATATAATAATATAAAAATAACATAAATAGCAGACAGCATGGTGTAGTTAAAAGAGTGCTGGATTTGAAGTTGGGACAGACCTGGGCTCAAGTTTCAGCTTTGACTTGCTAACTATGTGACCTTGGACAAATCATCTCTCTGTACCTCAGTTTCCCTTATCTGTGAATGGTGATGATAATACTTGCGCTGCCTATATACCATAGTTGTTATAAGGTGAGTGCTTTGTAAACCTTAACAAGCAATGGAAACAAGGGTTATTATTATATCTCTGTAGGTAATTGTAATATGCAATTATAACTTAATTACAATAGACGATATAGAGAGGGAACATGATATTGTTAATGTTATTGGGGCAGCCAGGTGGCAGAGTGGGTAGAGTGCCAGGCCTGGAATCAGGAAGCCCTGAGTTCAAGTCCAGCCTCTGACACTTACTAGCAGTGTGACTGTGAGGAAGACACTTTGCCTCAATCTCCTTAACTGTAAATTCGAGGCAATAACAATACTTCTTTACAGGGTTCTTGCAAGAATCAAATGAGAAAATTTGTAAAGCACTTAGCACAGTGCCTGTCACATAGCAGGTGCTATATTTGTTGTTGTTGCTGAGTTGTTTCAGTTGTGTTTGGTCCTTTGTGACCCCATGATGGAGTTTTCTTGGCAAAGATACTAGAGTGGCTTGCCATTTCCTTCTCCAGCTCATTTTAGAGATGAGGAAATTGAGGCAAAAACAGGGTGAAGTGACTTGCCCAGGGTCTCACAGCTATTAAGTGTCTGAGGCCAGATTTGAACTCAGGAAGATGAGTCTTCTAGACTCCAGGCCCAGCACTCTACCTACTGTGCCACCCAGCTGCCCTAGACACTGTATAAATGTTAGCTCTTATTATTGTGGCTAGAGAGCTGGTCATGGAGCAATGAAGACTTCATTTAGTGTCCCACCCCCGACACTCCTGCCTGTGTGGTCTGGGATAAGTCATTAGACTCCCCAGGCTTTTGGCAGCTTTCTTAGACTATAAGTTGCAGATAAAACATCAATCTTCATTGGTAGAGGATGTCTCCTTATTTGGGAGTTACCTATGTCAATGAAACCATACTTTCAGTTCTCATCCTTATAATAATGTGTAAAGACAGTGTGGTATATTGATTAGAGGGCCAGCCTCAGACCCAGAAAAAGCTGGATTCAAGCCCTGCCTCTGACATCATGCTGGTTATGTGCCCCCGGCAACCCATGTAACTTCTTAGTGCCCCCAGACAATTCTCTGAGAGGATGAACTGCAGAAAAGGTGCTAGCCTTCATCAGTAGAGCATTGTCCTCACAGGGAATCCCCTACACTGATAAAATCACAGTGCTGGTTGAAAAAAATTATATTAATATTTAATGATCCCAAGCGTATCCTAAGAACAGACTCTTCTTTTAAACATCAGTATTCTACCACTGTTGTTGTATGACTGAGAGATTCTGAGCTCTATGAACTCCAAGGAACTGAAATTGAGAATCACCCGGGGGCAGTGGAAAAGCACATGGAGGGTGCAAACCCCGAATAAGGGATTGCATAAGAGAACAGTGTCATGAGTGAAATGTGTGAGCCAAAAAGGAGATAGACTGATCCACTAGCAATGTCGAGGGATTGCCGATGGACCACCCAGGTTTTTATGGTTATCGCCAAGATGTCAACAGAAAATTAGAAAGGCCCTTGGCATATGGAGTGGATCTTCTGCAATGCACTTATGAAAAAGTATGGTCAAAAGTCACACAGGATGATGGGTGTGTATGGATGGACTGTAATATGCATAGATAGATAGATACAGATAGATGGATGGATGGATGGGTGAATAGGTAGATCCACAGAATGATAGGTAGATAGATAGATAGATAGATAGATAGATAGATAGATAGATAGATGGATAGATCAATAGACTGATAGATTGGTAGACAGATAGACAGATAGATAGATAGATAGATAGATAGATAGATAGATAGATAGATAGATAGATGAAGCATTTATTAAGCACTCACTATGTGCCGGGCACTGTGCTAAATGTTAGGCATGTAAATACAAGCAAATAAGACACTCTTCACCCTCTAAGATCTCATATTCCAATGGGGAATTACAACACATAAAGGCAGTGATATGCTGGTAAATGTTTAACAACTGGCTCAGAAAATGCATGACAGACTTTTAAGTTTAATCTGCATCATCATTCTGTCTATCACCATCTTAACTCCCGATAATCAACAAGACAATAAATCAAGTTTCATAGCATTTCCCCATTTCCAAAGTGTAAAGATTCACACTGAAAATGTGACATTCGGCTGCATCTTGTTGTCCTGTCCTATTGGAATGGCTCCAGCACACTGCTGCACATAGGCGTCCTGGCAAGTGAGGAGCGGTATATAAGGGTGATACAGGGGGCAAGGAAGAGGAAGAGTCCAGAGAGCGCGGGCATGAGTGTGCTGAGGCCTGGCTGGAGTCCTTCCTCAATGTTGGCGGTACTGCCCACTTTAATGATATCACAGAACCATTGGGATGTTTTAAGTATATAGTTAGAGCTTCATTATTGTTATTATTAACAAAAATAACAGGAATGATAATGTCTTCATGCTGGACGTGTCAGGGTTTCAACACCAACCCCAACACCTGTGGACAGCTTCAGTGATTTGGCAATTGGAGTTTGCTAAATTACCGCGCTCTGCCCAAGTCCTTCTAGGGACCTCGTATTGTTGTTCGCTTGTTTCAGTGATATTTAACTCTTTGTGACCTCATTTGGGGTTTTCTTGGCAAAGATACTGGAGTGGTTTGCCATTTCCTTCTCTGGTTCATTTTTCAGATGAGGAAACTGAGGCAAACAGGGTAAAGTGACTTACTTAGGGTCACACAGCTAGTCTGAAGCCATATTTGAACTGAGATTCTCCTGATTCCAAGGCCAGCACTCTATCCACTGAGCCACCAAGCTGCCCATAGGGACCGCATGTATATTAGCTCTAATCTGGTCCAAGGAAAAGAACACTGTCTCTAGAGTCAAAAAAGCTGAGTTCAGATCCTGACTCTAATGCCTACTACCTGTGTGATCCTAGGCAAGTCATTTAAACTGCTTGGGCCTCAGTTTTCTCATCTGTAAAATGAGAAGGTTGGAGCAGAGAGCCTTTGAGGTCCCTTCTAGCTCATGATCTGTGGTCTGATGAGTTTTGTGATCATCTGAACAGTCTGGCTGAGAGAGCCATGTGCCCTTAGTCACTGAGAGAGCTGATGGCATCCACCAGACCTTCCTGGCCATTCTACTTGTGGGCCTTGGCAACAATAGGCCTCGCTCATGCCAAACTGTAGTCCAAAGAAAAGGATTGTTCAGTTTTCGGTCCTTTCCCCACGAAGCAAGGAATGTATTGGCTGGGCAATGGAATTTGAGAACACCTTGACCTAGACAATGAAGTCCTTGATACCTGGAAGGGAACAAGGAGCTGAGGCTTAAGGGGCCCAGCAACCAAGACTTCTAAAACTAGGCCTGTGGTGAGATCACAGATTGGGAAAGGAAGGAGCAAAGGGAAAAGCAGATCAGTCAATCAGTCCCTACCATGTTGCAAGCGCTGGGCTCAATTCTGAAGATAAGAAAGCAAAATGAAACAGTCCCTGCCCTCAAGGAGATTACTTTCTACCATGGATCTAGACCTAGAAGCGACTGCAGTCACCTAGTCCAACCTCCTATTTTATAGGTGAAGAAATGAAGGCCCAGACAGGTGAAGAGTCTTATCCAATGCCATACAGGTAGGAAATGAATAAGATCAGAGGACCATAGAGATAGAGATGGAAGGCCTTCTAAATCCAAACTACCCATTTTATAGATGGGGAGATTGAGGCTCAGAAACCAGGGCGGAAGCTCAGGAAGGGTATGTAGGGCCAATGTAGAAGTTGAAGAAGAAGATTCCAGAGAGATTCCAGAGAAGATTCCAGAGAGATTCCAGGCATGAGTAGGGTGAAGCATGGCTAGGGTCCTTCCTAAAAGTTGGAGGTACTGCCCACCATAATGATATCACAGATATCTCACAGTGACTTGCCCAAGGTGAAACAGTCCCTCCCCTCATGGAGCTTATATTCTATTGGTGGAGACAAACATATGCGTATACAGGTATGTAATACAGGTATATATATACACAAGATACGTACAAGGTTGATGGAAAGCAGGAGGCACTAGCAGCCGGGGGCAGTTGGGAAAGACTTCGTGTAAAAGGGGGTGCTTTACCTAATCTTGAAGGAAACTAGAGACTCTAACAGGTAAAGGTGAGGAGGAATAGGGAATAGCAAAGGTCCTGAGACAGGAGGTGGAAGGCTGTGTGTGAGAAACAGGAAGGTCAGTCTTGCGTCACTGTAGAGGCGGAGGTAGCAATCATGATCTCAGACAAAGCAAAAGCAAAGATAAACCTAATTAAGAGAGATAATCAGGGAAACTACATTTTGCTAAAAGGTACCATAGACAATGGATTAGTATCAAAAATTTTTAAAGAAGTTTCTCTCATAAAGGCCTCATTTCTCAAATATATAGGGAACTGAGTCAAAATTATAAAAATAAGAACAATTCCCCAATTGATAAATGGTCAAAGGATATTAATAGGTAGTTTTCAGAAGAAAAAATTAAGCTATTTATAGTCCTATGAAAAAATTCTATAAATCACTTTGATTAGAAAAATGCCAATTAAAATAACTCTGAGGTACCAACTCACACCTATCAGAAATGACAAATGCTTATTTATAGCAGCTCTTTTTGTGGTGGCAAAGAATTGGAAATTGAGTGGATGCCCATCATTTGGGGAATGGCTGAACAAGTTGTGATATGACTGCAATGGAATACTATTGTGCTGTAAGAAATTACGAAGGGGAGTGGTTTTAGAAAAACATGGCAAGACCTAAATAAACTGATTCAAGGTGAAATGAGAAGAACCAGGAGATCATTGTGCACAATAACAGCGATTATATAATGATGATCAATCATGAAAGATTTGGTTACTCTAATCATCACAATTATCCAAGACAATTCCAAAAGACTTATGATGAAAAAGTGCTACCCACCTCCAGAGAGAGACATGATAAACTCTGAGTGCAAATTAAAGTATAATTTTCTTGCTTTCTTTTTGTTCTTGTTGCTATTTTTGTGATATGACTAATATGGAAATGTGTTTTTCATGATTTCACATGTATAATTAACTGATATCATTTTGCTTACCTTCTCAATGGTGGAGGAGAGGTGGGAGGGAGGGAGACAATTTGGAATTCAAAATTTAAAAAGAAAAGAATGTTAATAAATAAATATAAAAAAAGAAACAACCAAAATGGCCATTACTTGTTTAACTCAGAAACGGGAGAAAATGAAAACAAAGCCAGTATTCACTGAATGGAGAAGGGCAGACAGAATGGGAGCACATGAATATAGTGGAATATTACTGTATCATAAGAAATTACAAATATTGATGAATTCAGGGAAACTTGGGAAGATTCTGAATGAATTGATGTAGGGTGAATTAAGCAGAACCAGGAGACCTAGTTATACCATTTCTATCATAATATAAATGAAACCAACTGATTACCAATTAACCAGTCCTTAAGTCGTGATTACTGCTTTTGTGACCTTAACTGGTCATTTAACTCCTCATACACCCAGTTTCTACCTCGGTAAATGAGATGGATTCTGAGGCTATGGACTATCTGGGCCTCGGTTTCTTCATCTGTAAAATGAGGGGATAGGACTAGGTGGCCTTTAAGACTAGGCTCTAATCTGTGGTCCTAGATCTTGGGCAAACCTAGCACCCCAGATAGTGAGAGGAGTTCTTTGTGTACTAAATACAGCTTTCCAGTGATGGGTTCCGGCCTCACTCAGGGAACAAGGAGCCTTCCTTCAGTAACAAAAGCTTCAGGCCTCACATTTTTCCCAGCTTTGTGTGCCCTTGGATCTTGGTGACCATATGTTTATTTGGGTGGGTTTATCTGACTCTGGATGTCTGTAGGTCTGTGTACAGAGTCAACCAGGCAGCAGAGATACTATTTCCGAAAAAAAACAGAAAGCCCCACCTTCAGGAAGCTGACAGAGAATTCAGTAAAAAAAAAAAAAATGTGCTTCCTCTTCCTCTCCTGCTCCAACCTTGAGGTCACCACGGCTTAGAGGAGCCCATCCCCACCCCGAGACTCCATAGTAATAACACCAGAAATTCCACCCCCTTCCTTCCCTCTCC
Organism: Trichosurus vulpecula; assembly: GCF_011100635.1. Taxonomy (NCBI): domain Eukaryota; kingdom Metazoa; phylum Chordata; class Mammalia; order Diprotodontia; family Phalangeridae; genus Trichosurus; species Trichosurus vulpecula. The sequence goes on along the minus strand of NC_050577.1, from coordinate 218,334,124 downwards.
TCCACCTCCCTCCCTCCTGTCTCAATGCGGACCAGACAGGCACCCTTTTATATCCATTTCTTTCTTGGCCCTTGTTTTTAGTCTTTACATATTTACTTGGGGAACAAGAGGAACCAAAATGCCAACCTGCTTATGGCTGATATTGGCTTCAGGAAATCAGCTCCTTTTTATTTTTTTTTTCAATCAGATTGCCTAGAATCTGGTGCCTGGGTAGAATAGGTCTTCCTTAAATTGCTTAACTGCAGAAGTTGTCCAGGAAAGCAGATGGACCCACAGAAATGGAAGGGAGTTCTTCAGACATTTACCCAACCTACAGGAACTTCCACATGGGTTTGAGTCAGAACTGACATTTTTATTTTCTAATAACAATATTTTTAACAACCTACTTCATACCTGAAGCACTTTTCATAGTTTCAGTTTCTTCGAGCTCACCCAGTAAGGCATTTGGTCCCATTCTCCCTCAGCCCTCCATTTTACAGACGAGAAAACTAAGGCCTGAGCTGTAAAGTGCTACCAAAAATGAGAGCTATTACAAATAATACATCCAGCTAATCTGGTTTTTCCTCTGCTCTTCGTCTAGCAAGGAGCTTAAAAGAAACCATACGTGGTGAGTCACTAGCCTTTGCTAGCATTTGGGATAGGATCATGGAATTATGGATACCATATGGTAGGATTTAGAGCTGGAGGCAACCCTAGGCATCACTGAGGCCAACCTCATCATTTTTCAGAAGAGGAAACTGAGGCCCAAGGAGGTCAGGTATTTGTCCACTGTCACATAGATAGTGTCAAAGGCAAGATTTGAATCCGGGTCTTACTTAGCATCATAGGATCAAATAATTATGGATTTAGAGCTGGAGGGGACTTAGTGGCCCTTTAGTCCAAACCTCCCCCCCCGCCTCACTTTTTTATGGATGGGGAAACTGAGGCCCTAAGAAGCAGTTTCCATTACTTAGGTGCTCTGGCTCCAAATTCAGCATTCTTTCCCCCATCCCATGCATGCTTCTAGCTGTGTGACCCTGGGCCAATCATAAATCTTTGCTGGCTCTAGGTTTCCTTAAACTAGGAAAGATGGGGGAAAATATCCCTTATACCTAAATCTCAGAGATCCCGGGTCCAGAACCAGAAGAGCCCTCAGAGGTTATTTAGTTAAACACCTTTATTCCAGATAGATGGAGTGGCTTTTCCTAAAATCGTACAAGCAATAAGTATCAGAGGTGGGATTTGAACCCAGGTCTTTTGACTGCTGAACCAGCTCTCTTTCCACAGTGCTATGATTATTATAAGGAAAATAAGATAATGTTTGTAAAAGCTTTTCCACAGATTTTAACATGCTATACAATCATCAGTTAATATGAAAATAGTTAATGTATTATAGTAATATGTTAATAATTAATATGGTAATAGTTTATATGAAATAGCAGAGCCAGGACTTGAACCTCTGTCACCTCCCTCCAAATCCAGCACTCCCTCCAACAGAGCCAGACCATGATCCCCACATGGAAGAGCCATAGTACACTTCATTTAGAGCTGGCAGGAAGCTCAGGGGACAGCAAATCCACCTATTTTGCAGATGAGCAAACCGAGGCCCAAAGTGACTTGTCCAAAGTTACTACACTGGTAGTAAATGGCAAGGCTAGGATTTGAACTCAGGTCCTCTGATTGCAAATCCAGCACTTTCTGCTTAGCCAGAAGCATCCGGATCCTAAAGAAAGTGCTGCTAAGCCTATCAAGGAGTCCCCTTCCCCTAGAAGGGTCTGCTGTTTTAAATGATTGCCTGAACTTTGGTTCGGGGTCAGTACTACATCAGCCACCAGTTTATGGTCCTTGCTCTTTAGCTAATCAAAATGTAGGAATAATGGGTTTTTATAAAGGGTTAATAGAATGGGTGAGAAAGCCAACTGTGTTCCAGTAAAATGTTAACTTAAGGGCACAGATCACTTCCCTCTGTGCCTTCCCAATGTGCTTTGCATCCTGCTGGCGCTTAATAAGTGCTCATTGAATTGGAATGAATTAAGAATTGATTGCAGGTACATAAATACAATTGAATATACCTATGCTATAAGAAATGATAAATATGAAGAATTCATAGACTCATGGGAAGATTTATATGGACTGATGCATAGTGAAGTAAGCAGAACCAGGAAAGCAATATACATGGTAAACTGAATTAGGGAGCTAGTCCACTTATTTCTCCATGCACTCATGCATGGAATACATATTTATTTATGCTAAATAATAAATACATACCTAATAAATAAATACATATTTATTTATACTAGACAGATTGGTTGAGACTGAGCAGATACTGACTGTATGCGTAGCATCATACTGAGCACTGAATCATGTACAAAAAAATCTGGAAATGGTGCCATAGAGTGTTATGACCATTGGCCTCAAGGAGTTTATAGACCATTTAGAGGAAGAAGATATAGATGCAGAAACGTGGATAATAGCAGAAAAGAGAACTTGTAATGTAAGACAAGGGTATAAGAGATGTCAACGGCCAAGCAGAAATTATAAATAGTATAGACTCCATAATGAGAATAACACATTCTTAGAAAATGATGGGCTTGTGAAGAGGCTGTTGAGGAGAGTGTGATGAGTTAAAGGAGAGTGGTTTCTTTTGTGCACTAGTTTTTACAAGAGCAAAAGGAGGAGTTTGTGTGCTGAAAAACCAAAAATGGATACCCAAGACACTGATAGCTGACACTAGGGCATTTTAAGTTTTATATACTCACAACAGCCCTGTGAGGTATGTGGTAGAAGCATTATTATTCCCATTTCACAGATGGGAAGACTGAGGGGAAGGTAGTTGTCCAGGATTAAACAGCTAATAAGTATCAGGGGTGAGACAAGCCAAATCTTTAGACTCTATGATACCATAATATGGAAAGAAAAATCTGATTCTGAAGTCAGAGGATCTGGGCTTAAATCCCACCTCTGAACCGTGTGACATTGGGGAAATGGCTTCACTTGCCTGGGCCTCAGTTTTCTTATCTGTAAAGTGAAGGTTTGGACAGGATGGTCTCTGAGGTTCCTCCCAACTCCAGATTCATAGCCCTGTGATTCTCTATATATCCAACCTGACCTTAGTCAATGGAAAATTTATCAGATAGAGGTTATTTTTTTTCTCCAATTATGAGTGAAGCCCAAGATTTTAATTTTTTTCTAGAAAAACTAATAGTGAATGAATGGATGAAATGAAAAAGCATTTGTTAAGTGTTTGCTCTGGGCCAAGCACTGAGCAAGGCACTGGGAATAGAAATCGAAAAGTAAAACACAGTCCCTTCTGTCAAGGAGCTTACATTCTAACTGGGGGAGACAATGCACGTGCAGACGGTTAGGCCTGGGGGTGGTCCATCTTCCCAGAATGAATAAAGTTGGTGACCTTCATTCCATCAGAGCTTTGAGAGTCATCAAGCAGCCAGGATGAGTCAGAAGAGTGGAAGATGATGAAGGAAGAAAAGAGAGGTAATGGGAAGAGGGAGAAGGCATTGGTGATGACAGTTCTTCTCACCTGAGTCATGGTGATGAATGAATTGGGGCACCCAGAGTTCAGTGGTCCCTGACAGAGATGGATGAGGTGGCTTTCTCTGATTGTTAGTGAATGCAAACAATTCCTATGGTTGTGATTACCTAGATTTTTGTTTTATTGGTTTCTGGGGCAGCTAGGTGGTACAGAAAATTAGGCCTGGAGTCAGGACGACTTATCTTCCTGAGTTCACATCTGGCCTCATACACTTACTAGCTGTGTGACCCTGGGCGAGTCACTTCACCCTGTTTGCCTCAGTTTCCTCATCTGTCAAATGATCTGGAGAAGGAAACAGCAAACCACTCCAGTATCTTTGCCAAGAAAACTCTAAATTGGGGTCATGAAGTGTCATACATGACTGAACAACAACCACAAAAATTCTTTTCAACAGAATTTAAAATACCATTGTAGAAAAACCTAGAAAGCACATCAAAAGAATGAGAGAGGAAAATGTCCAAAGATAGTCATGATAGCTCCAAGTCAATGGAAAAAAGGGCGGCAGAGAAAATGGTATAGACATTTCAGGGCTTGTGTAGACAGAATACCACCTTTAGCCAAATTCGTTGTCTGTAATCAGTCTTCTCACTGTCTGTAGTTCCTGGTCCATTTAATCTTTGAGCTCTTGTTACGGCCCCTTTAACCATTAAATGAGCAGGGACCTACTTCCACCCAATGTCCACGCATATTATCATGCTCAATAAAGTGTTCTCCATTGAAAGTATTCCTCTTAGTAGGAATTCTTTCATTTTTAACTCTTGATATAGTCAGAATTTAATATTGCCACAATTGCTTAAAAGTTCTTTTGAGTTCTTGTGGCTATTATGGTCTTTACAATGAAGCTTGTTACCATCCTGTTCAAAGTACTCTAGAAATTTTGGAAAGGAAATATCAGGGATTTCTACAATAAGATTTTAGTTACATCCCTATTTCAGCATCAAACCATCTACCTTCACTTTCCTATCTATTCACTCATATAATTAGTAACAAGTTGATTATCAGTACACACCATGGGGCAGCTAGGTGGTGTAGTGGATAGAGCTCTGGGCCTGGCATCAGGAAGACTCACATTTACTAGCTATGTGACCCTAGGCAAGTCACTTTACCCTGTTCGCCTCAGTTTCTTCATCTGTTAGATGAGCTAGAGAAGGAAATGGCAAACTACTCCAGTGTCTTTGTTAAGAAAACCCCAAATGGAGTCACGTAGAGTCAGAGATGAAATCTGGAACTCAAAAATGTTTTAAAAAATTAATGTTAAAAATTTTTTAAGTATAATTGGGGAAAAATAAAATATTACAATTTTAAATGCCAAAATAAAATGTTTGTATATAATTTATTTATTTTAACATTTTAAAAAAATTGAGTTCCAAATTACCTCTCTCCCTTCAGCCCTTCCACTACCCACTGAGAAGGCAAGCAATATCATATCAATTATACATGTGAAATCATGAAATAAACTGGGTATCTCTTTATCTTAAAGTAGTTTTCTTCAAAGGGTGTTTATCACAGCTGTCTTGTAAAAATCTGTCTCTCCCCCTCAGCTCCACATCTAAGTTTACAGGGTTATAGGCCTTAGAGTTTATCTGGTCCCTAGGTTCTTCACCTGAGGCCTGTGAGCTTATTTTTTTTAATATTTTGATATCTATATTTCAATATAATTGGCTTCCTTTGTAATTCCCAATATTTTATTTTATGCATTTAAAAGCATTATTCTGAGAAAGGGTCTATAGGCTTCAGCAGATTTCAGCCAGAGGGGACAGTGGTTGACAAAAGATTACAAATCCCTGGTCTAGGCCAACCTCCATACTTTACAGAGGAGTAAACTGTAGCCCAGATAGGTGGAGTGACCTAGCTTAGATCACAGAATAACCCAAGATGAGAAACAGCGACTCTTGCCCACCCATCCCCCTAGTCTCCCCTCACTTCCCTCTCAAACCCAGGTGCAGCAAAATCAACAGGAATTCACAACTTCCTGAAAAGAAAGAACCACTGTCACTGGAGATCTGAGACAGACCAAATGGTAAATGTTGCTGAGGGAAAGGATGTCGGGGCTTCCTTTGATAAAAAGAAGATCCTGGATCTAAAGTAGAACTGAATAATGTTAGATCTAGGTGGAAGACTGTAGGGGGTAGCCAGGTCACCCAGAAGGACAGTGGAGGAAAGAGCTTTCTATAATTTTTAAGGATTAATGTGCTGAAACATCATACTATAATGCGTTCATTCACTCAAGAAGCATTTACTAAGTACCACTTGTTTGCAAACCTCAGTGCTAGGCCGTGGAAGAGGTACGAAGTTTAGATAGTATATAGTCCCTGCCCTCATATAGTTTACAATATAATCATGAGATAAGAAATAAGAAACTACACATTTTCAATGTCACATAATACAGAGGAAAGCAGTGTGGTCTGGTGGAATAAACTCTGGCTCTGGAGTCAAAAGACCTGGGTTCAAATCTCATCTCATTTGGGGCAAATAGATGATGCAGTGGATAGAGCCTTGATTCTGGAATCAGAAAGACCCGAGTTTAAATCTAGTCTCAGAGACTTAATAGCTGTGTAACTGTGGGCAAGTCACTTGATCTCTGTCTGCCTCAGTTTCCTTATCTGTAAGATGGAGATTGTAATAGCACCTACTTCCCAGGGTTATTCTGAGGATCAAACGTGGTAACATTTGTAAAGTGCCTGGCACATAGTAGGTGCTTTATGTTAGCTATTATTATTATTATTATTATTATTATTATTACTACCTGTGTGACCTCAAACAAGTCATTTAGCATCCAGGGGCCTCAGTTTCCTCCTATGGAAAATGAAGGTTGGGCTTGAGGGACTTTGACTAGCATTAGATCAATGATCCTGTGGGAAAGTTGAGAGATCCATAGAATGAACAGAGAGCAGGAATGTGGGGAAGAGCTGGAAAGGCAAGGTAGCCTCAAGTTTTAGAAGGGCCTTCCATGCCAAGCAAAAGAGCCAGAAAACAAAAGAGAACCACAGAGCAGAGGGATAATAATGTGAATTAATCTGGTCATAGTATGAGATAGATCCAAGGTAGGAGAGAGTGGAGGATGGAGCCTTCTCTGAGGAAGACCTTCTAGGACTGGCCATCATTGGCAGATGAGCTACAATCCAATCTTCTCCAGGCTAAATGTCCCCAGCTCATAGGATGATAGATTTAAAGCTGGAGAAGACCCTGAAAACCATATACTCCAGGGGTTCTTAACCTTTCTGCATGTCCTGAACCCATTTGGCAGAATCTGGTGAAAGCCCTGGACCCCTTCTTAGAATCATGTTCTTAAATTCATAGAATAAAATATTTATGGTTCCATAGGTAACCAATTATATTGGAATACAGTTATCAATGGTAGCCCAAAATTGGAAACCAAGGGGGTGTTGTACTACTGAGGGATGGCTATACAAATTGTGGTATGTGAATATAATTGAGCCATAAGAAATGATGAAAAGGACTGTGCTAGCATGCTAGGGAAACAGAGATAAAAGTCGCTAACTGCCCTCTCGGATCCTCTCCAGCTCGTTTTCCAGATGAGGAAACTGAGGCAAACAGCGTTAAATGACTTGCCCAGGGTCACACAGCTTAGTAAGTATCTGAGGTCAGATTTGAACCCAGAAAGATGAGTCTTCTGACTCCATGCAGGTGCTCTATCCATGTGCCATCTCACTATTCCTCCCATATAAATATTATCTATTATTAAATAACATACCAAGAATAGTAGCTATAAAATATTTATACCACAAACCTGGGATCACTGTCACACAAATATACACAACATCCATGGGAAGGAAGAGTGGGGTTCAAACTGTGAGTATGGTGGTAATGAGGCACATGTATAGGGTACCTATGTGGCAAAGGCAACTCAACATTCTGGACCGCAGGGTCTGGAAGTCCTTTCTCTTTTTGTAGAGTCCCCTTAGATGCAGTACCTTTGCTGGGCAGGTTGCTCAGCTGGATTCCCGGGCCCTCTTCTGAATAGCCTGACTCTCTTCTCTGCTTCCAGGGGTCACTCTCCTTGAGCTTGTTTCCTCTATCGAGTCTCTGTATCCTTTTCTATCTGGAATGTGTAACTCTACTCTCCACTGGATACAGTGTCTCCTACTTCTCTTCACAACTACATGGCCCATGTGGAGGGGTGGAAGATGAGGTAAATTCCCTCTTCTTCTCCTGTAGGCTTCTCTTTCATAGACACCTCCTAGCTGGCAGTCTTTATCTTTCAGACTGCTGACATTCATCCAGAGCTTAGCTCTTTTAAAGACCACAGCGGCTGGCTAATTTCTTTGCTCAACCAAATAAGTTCCTTCTTAATTCAGTTAGATATCTTCATAAAAGGATCACAGAATATTAGACCTTGTAACACATTAAATCCTCACCTCGTGTGACTGTATTTTGATTTTGCTACCTTGGGGGGAGAATCACACCCTTCCTCCCTTAACCTTGTTATCACACTGAAATTTTATATTATGTGACTATATTCTGTGACTACACCACCTTGGGGAATCATATTACTCTTTCCTTACGCTTTCTTTCATTCTGTTTGGGGGTTCTTACTCTTTTTTGTGTCATGGATTCCTTTGGCATTCTAGTGAAGTCTATGGGTCCCTTCTCTGAATAATGTCTTTTATTTCACAAAATAAAGTACATGAGATTGGGAAACCAGTTATATTGAAATATAGTTGTCAAAACATTTTAAATAAACAAATTCACAGTCCCAGGTTGAGAATCCCTACCCTAATTCATTCATTCAACAGATACTCACTGGGCTAGTACATGTGTGCGAATCTTCCTCAATGTCTACCATATTTCTCTTCCTGTTATTTTTTATCTCTTTCACCTTCACTGTTTCTACTCTATATTTTCTGGGCCTCAGGGCATATGTATATATACCTGGTATGTAAAGCAATGTTACTGTACTTGTATAGTTTTCCTGAATAACAGGTCAGACTTTTACTACTCTTGGCCAAAGACCATCACCACCTCAAATGACCCAGACCATTCTAGCCCAGGATTCTTGCCCTGGATGCCAGACCACAATGTCTCACTCCTTCTGATGAGGTCATCATGGCCCAAGCTGAGACTTCTAATTCTGCTCGTGTGTTTAAATAGAAATATTTCAGTCAGTCGGTCAACATGGGCTTCCCTCTTGCTTTTCCCATCCACCCTCCCCACCCTTTTGGCCCTATCAGAATTTTCCAATCTCTCCTGGAGTTCCCCAGTGCTGCTAGCCAACTGACACTATTCCCTTTTCGGGTAAGACACAGGTCCTGCCTCGTCCCCCACCACTGTTGGGAAAGTAGAAACATTTCCTCTTGGACCTCAAGGACAATTAGAGGCCCCAATCCTGAGAGCTCTTCCCCTCAGCTAAGGGCATTGTTTTAGAACCCTTCTCCTTTATGCTCAGGGATCTTGTTGTTTTCCTTGCTTTGCAGATGTGGAGGACTATGGGTATGGAATACTATGAATCCTGTAGACTCAGATGTTGTGTTGGTTTGAGTGGATTAACTTTTTTTTCTCCTTTTTTTGTTCTTTGTTACATGGCCTTGCTTGATGAGTAGAAAAGAGGAAGAGATACATTTAGGAAAATAAGGTGATGCAAAAACAAGAGATTCAATGAAAGTTTTTTTTTAAAATAGTTTAAAGAAAAAAGGAAGGAAGTCTTATTATCATATAATAGGACAGGACCCCAAATATTAGAGAATCTTTGAGTTTAAGTGACTTGCCCGGGATCACAGAGTGAGTATGACAAGGAAGACCTAGGTCCTCCTAGCTCTGAGGCCCCCTTCGTCTCTCCGATACACTGCAAGGCCTCTTTGCCAATCTGCCCTGGCAGAAGGAGTTTTCTTACCAGGGTGTTCCCTGTGTCAATAACATCACTAAGGAATTTTGATGCAAAAATAGGGATAAAGATAGGGACTGGACCTGTGATTTCATTGGCATAGGGAACTCTCAGATGTGGAAATTCCCTCTACCAGTGTAGGTTGGTATTATTGTTGTTGTTCAGTCATGTCTGACTCTTCTGATGCCATTTAGGGTTTTCTTAGCAAAGATACTACAGTGGTTTGCCATTTCCTTCTCCAGCTCATTTTACAGATGAGGAAACTGAAGCAAATAGAGTTAAGTGACTTGTCCAGGGTCATACTTCAGACACAGTGAGTGTCGAAAACCAGATTTGAACTTAGGAAGATGAGTCTTCCTGTCTCCAGGCCCAGCACCCTATGCACTATGATGTCCCCTGGCTAGTAGGTTGGCCCTTCTCTGAAAATTAGAGAGTTGCCTAGAGCACTGAGATCTTCAGTGCCTTGCCTCAGGTAGTATGTGTCACAAGTAGGTCTTAAAACTTTCTCTTCTTCAAATAGGAGCAGCTACATGGGTCAGTGGGTAAGCACTGCGTTTAGAACCACTTAGATCTGCCTCAGATACATGGTCGGTTGGTTGCTGTCCATCCTTCTTGAGGAGGACCAAAATGACATCACTATGTTTTAAAGTCACAATGTGTCTGACTGTGGCTGATCAGATCCATATGATCTTGGAATTCTCTACCACAGATTGGGCACAGATAGTCCATGTGAACATTTGGGGTGGATTCTCTAAATTTGTGCATCTCATATTTCTTTTGAGCTACTTCAATTCTGCTTTGCACATAGAGCAAAGCACCTACCTTCTCTAACGAGGGCACACCATATTGAGCGGTCCTGTGCCACTGTCTGTCACGTCATGCAATCAATTCCAAGAGAGATCTTGGGAGTGTCCTTGTATCGTTGTGTCATTTCTCCATAGAATAGTCTATTAGGCATGCATATGTTTGGCATTCGATCAGTGTGGCCAGCCCATTGGCGTTACACTCTTTACAGTAGAGTTTGAGTGCTTGTCAGTTTAGTTCAAGAAAGGACTTCAGTGTCTGGTAACTTATCCTGCCAGGTGATCTTCAGAATCCTCCTAAGACAATTCAAATGGAAGCCATTCCATTTCCTAGCATGGCACTTGTAGACTGTCCAGGTTTCACAGGCATACAACAATGCGGTGAGCATTGTACATCAATTTCATGATGGCTTACTTGTCCAGGTTCTGGATAATGGATGATGCTCTCGTACTTTCCCAGTCACTAATGGAGTGAAACAAGGCTATGTGCTTGCTCCTGGGCTTTTTAGCATGATTTTTTCAGCCATGTTGTCAAACGCCTTCAATGTGGATGAACATGGCGTGAAGGTCAGCTACTAACCACACTGGTGGTAAATTCTTCAGCTTGAAAAGGCTACAAGCCAAGATTAAGGTAAGGGGAGTGTTAATGCATGATTTTTTTGTTTGCAGATGATTGTGCACTCAATACAGCCTCTGAAGCTGAGATGCAGCAAATTATGGATTGATTCTCTGCTGCTTGTGCTAATTTTGGCCTAACAATTAACACCAAGAAAACACAGGTGCTCCACCAGCCAGCACCACACCATTCATAGGTGGAACCACTGGTTACAGCAAATGGAGAAGTTTTGAATGCTATGAATAAGTTCATTTACCTTGGCAGTATACTTTCCAGGAATGAACACATTGATAATGAGGTTGATGCACCCATTGCCAGAGCTAGCTCAGTGTTTGGGAAGCTCTGAAGGAAAGTGTGGGAGAGAAGAGGTGTTAGACTGACCATCTCAGACCCATACTAATCAGGGCAAGTCATTTAACCTCAGTCTGCCTCAATTTCCTTAACTGTAAAGTGGGGGTCAAAATAGCACCTACCTCCCAAGTTTGTTGTGAGAATCAAATAAAATAATATTTGTGAAGTGCTTTGCACCTAGCAAAGGGCCTGATGTAGGTGTTTTAAAAAATGCTTCTTCCTTTTCTTAGCAAATAGCAGAAGTGGGATTTAAACTCAGACCCTCTTCTCCAAATCCATCCCTGAGTCTACTGCCTTACCCTGAATTAGTGAAGAGCGTACAGCAATGTATTTTTTTAAATTTGTTCACTATAACCAGGTTGGATCCGTCCTAGGAAAGAAAGGACTGTTCAACATTAGGAAAACTATATAAACACAATAGACCATATTGACAACAAAACAAAATAAAAAGTTGCGTAATTATTACAAAAGATGAAGAAAGAGCTTTGGACAAAGCAGGATATGCCTTCCAGGGCTTAGCATCGACTATCTAGGGATGGGGAACCTTGGCCTGTTGCTCATGCCATTATCTTAACCAATCATCCCCATTCTTTTGGTCACTTTGTCTTCTGTGATGGGGAGCTTCTGCTCTTTTTTGGAGTAGACCTGGGGTTTCATTAATGTGAGGAACTCTGTGTAAATTCCCTCCTCCATTGAAGATCAGTGACCCTTCATTAATTTACAATCACAGAAAATTGCCAGAGGCACTGAGAGTTTTAAGTGACTTGTGCTGGGTCATAAGACAGTATTTCTCAGAAACAGAACCTGAACCCACACCTTCCTAAAACTAAGCCTGATACTCCATTGCCTCTCTGTTGTTCATATTGGGCTGATTTGCAGGGTAATCCTTGAGACAAAAGTGCCTTCTTAATGCAGAATCCAGGTACGCTTTAGAGATGTCTCACTTCTCATAGGGTAGTAGAAACAATGCTGGATTTAGTGCCAGAGGTCCGGTTCTCAAATCCCAGCCTTGTCCTTCAAATTTTCAGTTTTCTTATCAATAAAAAGAGGAAATTTGATTAGATGAGTGGCAATCCAACTCAAATATAAAGAAGACCACTAGTCCCTGCCAGTACATAATGAGTTGGAAAACCATATTTTAATATTATCTATGTTCTATTGCTATTTTTATTTATTTCATTAAATATTTCCCAATTACATTTTAATCGAGTTGGGGCATATGTGGCCTGCCCTCTCTGGGTTAGATAACCTCTAAGCTTCCAGCTCTAAATCTATGAACCTATGATTCTCTAGTTCATTTTGCCCAACTGGATCATCTAATTATGTCAATATCTGGCATAGTCGCCAGGTCCCCTTATAAGCACATAGGCTCAGAAGGCTTAGAAAATGACATTTCTAAGTTAATGGAAACAAATAGGAATTGAATTAGAGCCCAAAGAAGTAACTATAGTTTCCAAGGAACAACCATCACCTGCTGGGACCTGCGTCTATATAATCTTTCACTACTGTTCTGGTGAAGTTTCCAGTCAAGAGTAGGGTTGGTTCACCTAGGTTGGAGCTTCTTTCCATAGCACCTCCATCTGCTCCATAGATGCCCAGAGAAGTGGTCTTACCTAAGGTTATACAATGTAATAAGCAGAACCAGAATTCAAGCCTAGGTCTTCTGAATCCTAGTCCATTGTCTTTTATACTATATCACTCTGACCTCTATCCCCCACAACCAGAAGCCATTTCCTCTTGACTCCTCACCTTTTCTCCTGAGAATCTTCTGCTTCCTTCAAGGCTCAGATCAGGTACCTTCTTTTACTTAAATTCTCTCTTTATCCTTCATTTGGTAGTTTTCTGCTTAAATTGTCTTGTATTGATCTATCTACCTATCTGTCTGTTTGTCTGGCTGGCTGTCTGCCTGCCTGCCTGCCTTTCTGTTTGTCTTTCTCTCCATCTATCCATCCATCCATCCATCTATCTATCTATCTATCTATCTATCTATCTATCTATCTATCTATCTCTCCATCTTTCTTTCTGCTTGTCTATATATCTCTCCATTCATCTAGCTATTTGTTATATTCTTCTAGCAGAATGTGAACTCCTTAAAGGCAGAGATTTTCTTTTTCTTTTTCCCTCTGAATCCATAGTTCTTAGCACACCACCTTGCATATAGTTTACAGTTAACAAATAAACCTTTGTTGATTTGATCTGAATTGAATTGGCCTCAGAGCCCAAAACAAAACTGTGCTTTCTCCTCTGCTCCTGTTCAATTTAATCACTTTAAATTCTAATACTTGGTGTTTGTTTAAAACACTTTATATTTTTCAAAGTACTTCCATGTATATTGTTGCATTTGATCCTGTTTGTGCTTCATAAGAAATGGGTTAAAAAATATCTTGTATTTCTCATAAGAAACTATGGCTAATGGTTGTGGTGGAATCAGTCAGGACCAAAAGATTTGACTGACTTGGTTTGCTATAATGGCTCACATTTATATTGAACCTACTATGTGCCAGGCACTGTGCTAAGGGCTTTACAATCATTATCTCATTTGATCCTCACAACAACCCTAGGAGGTAGGTGTTATCATTCCCATTTTACAGATGACAGAACTGAGGCAGACATAGATGAAGCGAGTTGCCCAGAGTCACACAGCTAGTAAAAGAGGCTGGATCCGGTCCTCCAGATTCCAGGCCTAGTTCTCTACCCACTGGACCACCTAGTTAAGGATCATAATTGGGAATATAGTCATAAACTTAGAATAGACTGTACCCAGTCTAAATAGGAGTCATGAGACCCAGCTGAGGACTCTGGTACCTGCTTTGTCCAGGGTCCGAGCCTAGCACTTTCTCTACCATCCCACATTAGTTCTTACACTCCCTATCTTCCAGAAATAAATTAAAATTCTGTTGCAGATTTTAGAAGAGTAGGCCTTTGCTATGGTATTATATGGACTGGAAGAGCCTTGGGCCAAGATAGCACAGTATCACAATATTTGTCAAAATATTAGGTTATGTTTCTATGAATAGTCAGTGTATTTGCAAGTAGGTTTTTTTTCTTAACTAATGCTCCCTTCTATGAGAGGCAGCAGCTAAGCTGCCAAGTAGGTCTACAACAAAAATACTTAAATTCTTTGACATTTGGGATGATTACACAGCGAAGAAATAAATAGGAAAGACTTTGGGGCAAAAGGAAGAAGCAGACATGTTTTCCCTCCCGGAACCCTACCCTGCTCCCTTCTTCCCCTCCCCCCCAACATCCCGTTCAATTTAAAACCCAGCGAATGCCTACAGAATATTAATATCTCCGGCCAAGACGAAGGAAATGAAAGAACATTGGACACAAGAGGGGCTTATCATGAACAGCACCATCTAAAATATGGGGGGATGGGGGGGAGGAAAAAACCAAGGAATTTGGGTTAAGTGAAAACACACGTCTTTATTATGTAAAGTGAGTTTATGTTTTATTCATAGGCCAGAAAACAAGAAACAAATGTGTAAAAAGGAAGTCCCTGGGTGAGCTAAAGGGGAGCTGCCATGAAATGGCCCCTGGTATGTTTCCTCTCACCTGTCAGTCACTGGTCAGTCTCAGGTCGAACTACAACAGCCTACCTGAAGACACTGAATATCTGGGGTTTCCCTCCAGCATTGGCTGGGTGTTCTTGTTAATGCTCACTCCGTGGCTAGCCTCGGAATGGCAGGAGAGCCCAATGATAGTCTTCATATAGGTTGAGCAGTCATGGATGGAACAAAGATCCAGAACAAGATGGAAGTTCAGAGGTCATCTCTAGTCCAATGCCTTCATTTTACAGATGAGGACTTTGAGGTCCACAGAGGTTAATTCACTTCTTCAAGGGTCACACAGGTAGGGTCAGAGTCAAGATTTGAACCCAGGGCCTCTGACTCTAAAATCAGTGCTCTTCCCACTTGTATCTGCATTGAAAGGAGTGCCCACATCCTAAAGAACCCAGATTTATTGAAATACTGAAGACAAACATTAATCGAGGGTAAGGTGAGAGGCAGCATGCTATATTGTCAAGTCAACAAGCATTTATTATATTCCAGGCACTGTGTTAAGGACTGGTACTACAAAGAAAGGCCAAAAAAAAAAATAATCCCTGCTCTCCAAGAGATCACAGTTTTATGGAGGACACAGATTAAGTGACTTAGCCAAGGTCATACAGAGCCAGGATGAGAACTAGGGTTCTGTGAATTTTTACCACACAATGTTGCCTTCTGAATAATATCATGTATATAGCATACTAATGTTTGCATGTGTTTTATACATATTATCTCTGGAGCTTAACCACAGCCATTTGAATTAGATCCTACAAGGCACTATTCAGAAGCTAGGATCTTCTAGAGTGAAGAAGACCCGAATGTGGCTTCAGACACTTAGTAGCTGTGTGACCCTAGGCAAGGCACTTAACCTCAGTTTCCTTATCTGTAAAATGGGGATAATAATTAGCACCCATTTCCCAGGGCTATTGTGAGAATAAGTGAGATATTTGCAAAGTGCTTCTTAATCCTTAAAGCACCACATGTATAAATGATGTTATTATTAATTTATTTTACAGAGCCTGGTTTTCCCAGGAAGTCTCCCATCCATGTACTTACCCAAGCCCAACCCTACTTAGCTTCTGATGAGACAAGATCAGACTCATTCAGTCATGGTGTAGTGGATGGCGATCTGGCCTTAGAACCAAGAGGAACTGCATTCCAGGGCTACCTCTGACAAATACTAATTGTATGACCCTCCCAGTGTGCCAGTCAACTCTGTAAGACTCAGTTATAGAAAAAGTGCTGTGCTGCTTTTTAGAGGGAGTTTCTTCATCTGTAGCAATGAAATCACCTGTCCAAGTCTGTGTTGTTTCCCATAAAAGGATGTAAGTTTCTTAAAGGAAGGGACTGGTTTTTTTTTTGTTTGTTTGTTTGTTCTTGTCTCTGCACACTTGATGGTGGTGCTTAGTAAATGCTTCCTGACTTGATTAGTTTATGATCCCTAAGGTCTGTTTCACTTCTAAAAAACTAGGATCCACTTGCTGGGTGGAATGTGGCCATACATCAATCAGCCCCTCCCTGCTTTCTGGAACCAGTGCACCCAGGTCTTTACATTGGGGCTCTGCAATGGGGCACATCAGTTTCTTTTACTGTCATGAAAGCATCAGATTTAAGCCATGGTATCTATGTTTCCTGTATTTTTAGAATCCACACCAATGAGAATGCTTAAAGACAATACTCCCTCTTCCTAACCCAAAGAAGGGGTGAGGTCAATCCTGATTGCCTCCTTATGGTTGGTTTCCTGCCCCTATACCTTTTCCCATTCTGCCTAGCTTCAGGAATGGTGGTTCACCATTTTGTAAAGTGCTGAGCACAACAATGACACATAAATGTTCATTTCCTTCCTCCTCTCCCTTACCCTTCCCCTCCTCCTCCTTCCCTTCCATTCCTCTCCTTTCCTCCCTCTCTTCCTTCCTCCCTCCCTCTCTCCCTCCCTTCCTCTCCCCCTCCTTCTCTTCCCTCCCTCCTCCCTTCCTTGCTTCCTTCCTCCCTCCCTCCCTTCCTTCCTCTCCCCCTCCTTCTCTTCCCTCCTTTCTTCCTCCCTCCCTCCCTTCCTTCCTCCCTCTCTCCCTTCCTTCCTCTCCCCCTCCTTCTCTTCCTTCCTTCCTTCGTTCCTCCCTTATCTACTTTCCTATTCTACAGACAGGAGGTACTGTTTCTAAAGAACTCTCCAAGCTTATAAAAGAACCCAGAGAGGTATTGGGGCAGAGAAACAGAGGTCAAAGTGTCACAAATAGAGGGAGAGGGAGAGGGAGAGAGAGAGAGAGAGAGAGAGAGAGAGAGAGAGAGAGAGAGAGAGACAGAGAGAGACAGAGAGAGAGACAGAGAGAGAGAGAGAGAGAGAGAGAGACAGAGACAGAGACAGAGACAGAGAGAGAGACAGAGAGAGAGACAGAGAGAGAGACAGAGAGAGAGAGAGAAATTTCCCTGCAACTTAGGATGATGGGACCATAGATTTTGAGCAGAAGCCATGTAGCTCAATGCCCTCCTTTCACTAAGAAAGAAACTGGGGCCAAATAGTTTAAGAGACTTTTCCAAGGTCACAGAAGCAAGTAAGTGTCAGAGGCAAGATTTGAATCCAGATCTTCTCAGTCCAGTTGTTCAGTCATTTTCCCTTGGATCTGACTCTTTGTGATGCCATTTGGGGTTTTCTTGGCAGAGATGCTGGACTGGTCTGCCATTTCCTTTTCCACCTCATCTTACAAATGAGGAAGTAAGGCAAACAGGATTAAGTGGCTTGCCCAAGGTCACACAACTAGTAAGTGTCTGAGGCTGGATTTGAACTCAGGTCTTTCTGACTCCAGACCTGGCACTCTATCTGCTACACCACCTAGCTGCCAGAGTTAATGTTGCCTTAGAGATTTATCTTTGGCATTGAGAGGTTAAGTGACTTACCCATGGTCACACAGGGACGGAATTGAACTTAGCCCTTCTTGACTCCAAAGCCAACCCTCTGTCAGTATACTGTGCCTTAACTGCTGTTTCCCTTGTAAATAGTCAGTGCTTCATTAATATTTGCCAAATGACTGAATGAGTGAATGGAAGCTATGAGGGAACAGAAGGTCAGGGAAGGAAAATATAAAGTTGTGAAAGGTGGAAGGCAGATGAGAGCGATAAAGAATAGACACCCAAAGGAAGGGTTGGGCCTGCAAAAGCATGAATCTATCTAACCAATGATAGGCACCAGGTTTCGGGGAGGTCTTTCTTTCCAACCTGTATCTCAGAAAGTACTGGGATAAGGACAAGATCTGTGATCTTATTGATGGAGGGAGTACCCAGGGGAGGACACTCCCTTTGCTAGTACAAGTTGGTACCCCTCTGCAAATCTGAGTCTTAGAGAGTTGCCTAAAACACTGACAGGTAAAATTACTGACCCAGGGTCATACAACCATGCTGTGTCAGAGGTGAAACTTGAAACCAGATCTTCTTGACTCCCAGGTTGGCCCCCTAATCCATTATGCTGCCCTGCCTCTCCCTTAGCTTACTTATAATATCACCAAAGAGGTTTCACAGACAGTAGTGTGTCCTGCCTGACATTTGCTCCCAAGTTCTAGGGGTAGAAAGGGGAGGGTCCTCTCAAGTTTAGAAATAGCCCTTAAATTCCTGTTTCCACCTCCTGCCAGACTTTGGGAAAGCTTGGGAGGGCCATGAGAGGTACACATATCAAGCCTCCTCCTTGCAATTCTTTATCGTCTTCCTCCTCACCTTCCTCTTGGTTTTCCAGGTCAAAAGGGCAAAACTTCCTGTCTGGATTTTAAAAGTCGCTGTCGCCTTTGCAACCTGGGGTTTGCCAGTTCTTATCTGCTTAAGCTATATGGGAGGTGGGGGGAAAGGGAAGACATTCATGATGAAGGCAAACAATCAGACCTTGCCGTTATCCACTGCATAGGAAGGCAGGGGCAGGGCCTTGGGACATTTTCCAATGTGGAAACATGAACCAAGGACACTAAAGCATCATAATCCCAGTTCGCCTAAGAAGGAATTTCCCTGAACATGCTCAAAGCAGATGCTCTATCAAAATTAGGCTCTATTAGAGCTGAATCCTGGTTGGACTTAAATCGATCCATAAACGATGGAAATATGTCCTTAGGAAAGAAAAACGAAGACGAATTACAAATAAAACAGAAGCAGTCATAGAAATCCTCAGATAGAACCATTCCAAATCCAAAAGAGAACACATGTGGCCAACCTTCATAAGAGACCAAAGGCAAGGCAAGGAAGGAGCCAGTAGTGAAGCCTGAAACCTTGAACGCCAAATATAAGGCATTTCATATATATATATGTGTGTGTGTGTGTGTGTGTGTGTGTGTGTGTATGTATGTATGTATATATACACATATGTATATATACATATATATACACATATGTATGTATACATATATATATATATACACATATGTATATATATTAGCTATTAGATATCTAACACAAGGGGGCAAGTTTGATCCCATAGGTGAGATGAAGCCCATGACTAGATTATGACTCTAGATGGGTATAACTTATCCAAAAGGGAAAAGGAGAAGTAAAAAGGGACTGGAGGGGATTGGTGGGATTACATTGTATAAGAACTCAGCCAAGCATGATGGTGCATGAATGTAATTCCTGCTATTGGAGGAGGCTGAGGTTGATAGATTTGTTGAATTCTGAAGTTCTGAGTTGTGATAGGGCTTATCATCAGTCAGGTGTCCACACTAGGTCAAGCACCAATATGGTGAGCCATCCTGCCTCTGCTTCCTCCTTCACAATAGAAGGCCACCTAGATTCCTAAGGAGGAGCAAACCAACCCAGTTCAGAAAAGCAGAACAGGTTAAAGCTTTTGTGCTGATTAGTATTGGGACTGGGCTCATGAATGGCCACTGCACTTCTAAACTGGGTGAGATAGAGAGACCCAACCTCAAAGAAAAAAAAAGTATACATGTGAGGAAATCCAGGAACTAGCGGGAAGAAATGTGGCTGAGAGTGTTTGGATAAAAGACAAAGGAGAAGGAAACAGAAGTGATTTTGTCGTCACCTGAACACAAAAGAGACAACAGAAGAGAAAGAAACAGACCACCGGCTTGTCATAGAAGGATAGAAGTATTTTATGAAGAAGTTCATTTATCTAGACACCTAGCTGTGCTCTCTCTCTCTCCCTCCCTCCCTCCCTCTCCCTCACCCTCTTCTCTTTCCCTCTCTCTCCCTCTTCCTTCCTCTATTTCTCTCTCAAAAGCAGAACAACAAAAATCTTTTTGATTTTCCTTAATAATGATTTCATCCTTTAAAAGACTGAGGAACCAAAAGATGGAAATTCTATTCTGGATCTAGAAACCTTAGAAGTAAATGACCCTCACTGCACTTAGAGTTTTTAACCAAGAGAAAGAAGAAATCTGGGCACAGTCCGATGTGCACCCTAGTTTTTGGAAAAAGAGATTTCAAAGATAGGGAGGATCCCATGGACTTAAAGTAAGTTTAAAAGATGGGAAATGCCCAAGAATCAAATCAAATCAATGAGGAGGGGAAGTGGGGTTTCTCTGAAGAGACCAAGAATGAACTAATGCCAGACTAATCTCATTTTCTCTTTTTTGGTAGGATTATTAAACAAGTAGATGAAAGGATTTGGTTTATCTAGCTTTTAGTAAAGCTTTTAATAAAGTGTCTCTTACTATTCTTGCAGAGAAGATGGAGAGATCTGGATTAGACAATAACTTAGCTTAGCTGTTAATGGTTCCACGTCAGGAGTGGCAGGAAGTTTTCGGTGGAGTCTGTGCTTGGCTCTTTACTTTTTGGCATAGCTATCAAAGGCTTGGATAAAGGTATAGATGTCACACTCATCAAATTCGCAAATGAGACAAAGCTGGGATGGATAGCTAATACACTGGATAATAGTTCCAAAAGAAACTGGGCAGGCTGACCATTGGGAAGAATCTAATAGGATGAAATTCAATAGAATTATGTTAGAGAATCCCAGGAAGACTTGTATGAATTGATACAAAATGAAATGGACAGAACCAGGTCAACAATTTATACTATAATACTGACATTGTAAAAATTAAGAACTTTGGTTAATTCAATGACTAAGCATGATTCCAAAGGACTGGTAAAGAAGAATATTGCCCACCTCCTGACAAAGAGGAGACCGACTAAGTATAAAGAATGAGTTGCACATTTTTGGATATGGCCAATAATGGAACTGGTTTGCTTGGCAGTGCATATTTGCTACTTTGTAATTCTTCCTTTTTCAGTTGGGAGGGGTGATGTGGGAGGTAGAAAAAAATGCTTGGTGATTAGAAAAAAGTAATGTAAAAATAGTTGTTGTTGGGTTGTTTTAGTTGTTTCTGACTCTTCGTGACCTTTTTGAGGGTTTTCTTGGCAAAGATACTGAAGTGGTTTGTCATTTCCTTCTCCAGCTCATATTATGTATAAGGAACTGAGGTAAACAAAGTTAAGTGACTTGCCCAGGCTCACACAACTAGTGTCTGAGGCTGGATTTGAACCCAGGAAGATAAGTCTTCCTGATTCCAAACCCAATGCTCTATCCACAGGGCCACCTAGGCCTCCTTAATGTAAGAATAGACCAAAAAAAGAAATTCGGAAGAAATCAATATGAAATCATCCCATTAGGAAGAAAAATCAATTTCACAAGTATAAGATAGAGGAGGCATGGTTAGGCAGTAGTTGTATTCAAAACATCTGGGAGCTCAAGTGGATTGAAACCTTAATATTAGTCAGCATGATGATGTGGGAGCTAAAAATAGTAATGTCATCTTGGGCTGCATTAAGAGGGGCAGAACTTGCAGGAAGAAGGAGATGATAATCCTACTTTACTCTGCCATCCTCAGACCTCATCTGAAGTGTTATATTCAGTTCTGGCAGCCAAGTGACACAGTGGATAGAACACTGAGCCTGGAGTCAGAAAGACCTGAGTTCAAATCCAGCCTTGGATAAGCAGGAGTTGTCTGACCCTGGGCAAGTCACTTAACCTGTTTGCCTCCATTTCCTCAACTGTAAAATGGAGCTAGCAGCACCTCTCTCATGGTTGTTGTGGTGATCAGATGAGATAATATTTATGAAATGGTTAGCACAGTGCCTGGCATAGAGTAGGCACTATATAAATGCTCATTCCCTTCCTTTTGGATTACTGTGATTTAAGAAAGACAATGATAAAGTGGAATATGTCCAGAGGAGGGCAGGCAAGATAGTGAGACGCCTTGAGTCCATGATGTCTCAGGATCAGTTGAAACAACTAGAGATGTTTAGTCTGGAGACAGGAAGACTCAGAGGACTCATAGCAGCTGTTTCAACATATTTGTGTGTTCCTATGGATGTTCCATTTATCCATGATTCAAGAATCATTGAGTAATAGGTCTAGCAATGGGGACCTCCACACTGGTGACCATCAACTCCAACTTACTTCTGTAGATGCAGAAACTGAGGACCACAGAGGGGAAGTGAATCATAGTTATGAAGTTGGAAGCTATGGAGCCCAACCCCCAAAACCAGAGAAGTGGAGTGACTTGGCCAGGGTCACCTGGGTGATATAAGCATCCAAGATGGTATTTGAACCCAGAGCCCTGGACTACAGAGCCCTATCACACTGTTCTGCAGTTTAACTGAAATGTACCAAGAATCTGATTGTCCAGAAGCAGCATCCAAAAGAATCCACTGCTCAAGTGAAAGACTCTTCTCTTCGGAACATCCTTTTATCAATGTCTATTTCCCACCCCTCGCCATGCAAGCTTCTGACCTACTTTCTTAGCTCACTCGAAAATGATCAAGACCAGAGCTGTAACAACAAGGATTCGTCAAGCCAACCAACTCCACAGAGCATCCTTCCAAGGCTGTGGAGGATTTTTCCAAGACAGAAGCCTCTCTTTCCCAATTTGCACAATATTTGCTGTGAAGGCTGTCAACAGCTCAGAGGTTTTGCAGCTGTGAGCTGACTGCACCCCTTAGACTGAGAGGCATTACTAATGCAACCGTGAAAGTTTATAAACATCCTCCCACATATTGAAGGTCCATTCCCAGATTAGTCTGTGCTCCTGCCCGGAAAGAAAGGGACAGCCACTACATAGCATAGTATGAGAGATGCCCGAGTGGTGGTACAGTGGAAAGTGTTGTACTTGACCTGAGTGCAAATCCTACCCAAGATACTTCCTGACCCTGGGACCCCAGGCAAATCATTTAACATTTCTCACCCTGGTTTCCTCTTCGGTAAAATGAGGATAATAGCAGCAACAGGGTAGAACCACAAAACTCTGCAGACAAACCTAGAAAATGATTGACCAAATCCTGATGGGGGAAGCTGAATGATAACAGCTACCTCACAAGGTGGTTTGTGAAGGTGACATGAGAATAACATATATAAAATGCTTTGGAAATTTTAAAGCATGATATAAATGCTTGTTAGTATTATTACTATTATTATTATTATTGCTAGTGATTTCTTTCTGACTGGCTTTTTCCAGCTTTTGCTAGGAAGGATTCTAAATTGGTGTCTCTATGCTTGGAGAGAGCTTGGTGAAGAGGAAGTATCCCTCCCACTTATATTAGGAAGGCAGAATTTATGATTTCAAACAGAATCCCATATGTACCTAAAAGGTCGGGAACCGCAGGATACAAGGAATTCTCTAGGCAGAAGGCAGGAGAACTAAAGCATGTATTTACACTCCACAATAACAAGCCCACAAACCAGCTTCCCCATTTTGATATTTTCATCAAAAGCTTCCAGGCCCAATGAGTCCGCCTTACAAGGGTAACCAGGAGGCCACAGAGAAGCGAGATGGTATAAGGCAAAATCGTATACATGCTTCCCCTCTACGGTAAGAAGATTACCCACTAGCCTCTAGTCAGCTCTGCTATCGGCAGCTCAGCTTCGGCTGTAGGCGTCTCTGGCTCCAACTGGAAAAGGAAAGGAGGATCTTCAAGCTGTCCTCTCCCCTCTTATAGAGTTTTTGACATCATCAAGTGCCGCCTGAACGACCAGGGCCGATTGGTTCTTGACTTGGCCCCTCCCCCTAGCGTAGACCACGTTAACACACCTCCCCTCAGCCAGCGCCATGACTCATCACACAGGAAGCTCTGGTCCTGCCCCGGAAGAGCAAGCCCCAGCGTCCAGGGAAGCTCAACGAGGCAAGCTGAGTCATTCAAAGAAAACAAAGTCCATTCTGGCTACACCACTGGAGGGTCTGATGGTCATCTCAACCCTGGCCTCCATATTCTAAGTCTATGTATTTCCATCTGAGTTGGTCTTCAACCAACCCCACCCCACCAGAGGTTTAAGGGAGTCTCGTCCTGTGTGTGTCCCTAGAAGAGTTTGGTGCACTGATAAGGTCCTACTGATCTGTGTGCTAGCAAGTGGCAGGGAGAAGCCAGTGTGTTGATCCAAACTGGCAAATAATGGGGGTATTGGTAAGAACTAGCTCTAGGCTGGTCTGGGAAGGTTATCACCCAAGAGTATCTATGGTCCCATGTAGAACCACTGGAGAATGACTTCACACAGCCTCCGTTTTCTCTGTGGACCCCATCCCTGGAATCACTCTGAGCTCTGACAGGAGACTTTTCCTCTGGCCTCAGCCAGGTGTCTGAGTCATCTGCTGACATTGGATCCCCCATTATGTGTTGTTTTACCTTATTAGAATGTAAACTCCTTGAAGGCAGGGTCTGTCTCACTCATTTGTATTTGTATCCCCACCTCTTAGTGTAGCATCACCCAGAGTATGTACTGAATAAATGAACGTTGTATGCATGCATGTATGTGTATGTATATGAATATATCTACCTACCTTGCTATCTTTTCTATCTCTCCTGTCTCCTATCTTCTATCAGTCTCAATTCTGCTCCTTTCATCCATGTCCATTTCTCCTCTATCTACCTATTTATGTATCTATCCATCTGTCCATCTATCTGTATCTATCTATCTATCTATCTGCCTGCCTGCCTGTCCATCCATCCATCTATGTATCTATGTATCTATCTGTCTATCTATCTATCTATCTATCTATCCATTTATCTGTCTATAGCTTTTGATCTGTCTTTCTAATTATATCTGTCTTCTCTCTATCTTTCATCTATCTCTCTGTTTCAATTTTCCTCAACATTCTTTGGTTCATGTCTGTTTCTTATCAGTCTTCTGTCTGCCTTCTGTCTTTCTTCTATATGCTTGCCATCTTTTCATCTTCCATTTATCTATTTTCTATTTATCCATCTTCTGTATTCTGTCCACCTATTTTCTGCCTGTCTTCTCTCTATCTCCTATCTTCCTCTCTTATTTCTCTATCCTTATCTATCTGTCTATCTATCTATCTGTCTGTCTGTCTGTCTGCCTAATCTATCTATATCTGTCATTTCCTTCCACACAATTTGTGGTTTAGCCATATTGGTTTCCTTGCTATTCCTCCCCTATCACACTTCATTTTCTATCACTTTGTTTTCATCCTGGCTGTCCCCCCTGCCTGTATAATGTTTTTCCTCCTCACCTCCACTTCTGAGGAGCCTTGACTTCTTTCAAGATTCAGCTCAAACACCACTTCCTGCCTGAGGTTTTTCCTGTTCTCCTCCAGTTTCCTTGCCTTGTGACATTAACTTATTTCTGCTTTTTAAAAATATCTTGTATATACATATTGAGCATGTATGAACATATGAACATGTATGTGAGAATCCAGAACACCTGCATTTGAATCCCTCACTTACAGGCTGGGTGGCTGTGGCCACGGGATGTGACCTCTCTGAGCTTCAATCTCTTTATCAGCAAAATGGAGATAGCCATGTTTGTACAACCTCCCTCATAGGGTTGTGGAGGAAAACCTTTGAGAAACCTTATATACACATAAGGAGAAACAGTTGTGGCTTAGTGGGTAGAGCAAGAGAATCAGGAAGACAGGTTCAAATTCTGCTTTTGCCACAAGCTAGCTGTGCAAGTAACTTAACGTTTCAGTGTCCCAGGCAACTCTCCTTGGTAGCGGGGTTTCCTCATTGAGAAATCCCTATGTCAATAAAATCACGGGCCCAGTCTAAACAAACAAACAAAAAACTGAAAATTGTATGTGAAGGTGAGCTTGCCTTAAGTTTCCTGAATTTCGAGTCTCTTCCGCTTGGCTGTAATCTCTTCTTTGTTGAACCTCATGTATTTTTTTGAACCTTGTATATTCTTTAAATTTCCCTTAGGCACTTACTAGTTCTCTTTTGAATTATGTTTTTTAGTATGCTTGCCTTATTCCCCCAATTAGATAGATAACATGATAAGTTGGAAAGAAGATTGGTGTCAGAGTTGGAGGACCTGAGTTCAAATTGGCATTGGTTACTTACTACTTGTTTGGCCTGGAGGAATCCCCTCATCTCTCTGGGCCTCAGTTTCCTTACCTGTAAAATGAGGGCATTAAGCTAGATGACCTTATGCTTTAAATATACGTGCTCCTATGAGCTCCTGGAGGCTAGAGGTTGACTTATTCAGTTTAATCTCACCACACCTCACCTATCCCCCCAGAGCTGGGTCTTGTATATAGTAGACACTTATAAAAATTGATCAAATCACATTATTAGCATTGGAAAGTAGCCAGAGGTCATCTAGGCCAACCCACTCATTTTACAGATGAAGAAACAGGCCCATAAAGATGAAGTGACTTCCAGAGGCACAGCTAGCTAGAGCTGAGATTGAAACCCCACTCTGTGGACTCCCAGTCCAGTGTAAACACCGTATAAATGAAGATATTTTCTTTAAAAAGTGAGGCATTGTTAATGGTTTCCAAAACTTCTAAACTCTGGTTATAATCACAAGGGGAGGTAGGGAGGTTTCATTCACCATCAGTTCCTTTGAAGCGGCAGTGAGTCATAAGTTGTGACTATAGACCAAGTCCACAGAAAAGACTTTATTGATGACTATGAATGTGCCACAAAAAAAGAATGATTTTAAGGAAGTGAAAGATAAGAAGTGTGGGCTAGGGGACCAACCACTGGCCTGGGACTCAGGACGCCCAGATTCTGGTTTTGCTTCTGCCCTTGACTTTACTGCATTGATGGAGAAAGTTACTGCTCTGGGGTTCTCTACCCTGGTAGAAGCATAGGTCTAGACTCCACCCAAATGGGCAAGACACTCTGGAGGATACAAAGCTGTGGCTCTTCTCGGAGAAGTCAGTCAAATTGGAGAAGAAAGACATCTACCCATGAAAAGCCCAACAATAATTCAGGGCAATCTGTGATTAAGTAACAAGGAACGTTGTTCAGTCTTTTCAGTCATGTCTGACTCTTCATGACCCTGTTTGGGGCTTTCTTAGCAAAGATACTGGAGTTGTTTGCCATTTCCTTCTCCAGCTCATTTTACAGATGAGGAAACTGAGGCAAACAGGGTAAGTGACTTGTTCAGGGTCACACAGCTACTGAGTGTGTAAGGCCAGATTTGAACTCAGGAAGAGGAGTCGTCCTGGTGCTCTATGCATCCTGCAGCCACCTAGCTGCTATCAGGGACTAGACCTCAGATTTCACTGATACAGGAAAGACCCTCTTCCCCCACAAGTTGGCTTATAGTCTTGGAGTTACCTAGAGCATGGAAAGGGTAAGTGACTTACCCAGAGTGACACAGCCAGTCTGTGCCAGAGTTAGAATTTGACCTTGAGTCTTCCTCGCTCTGAGGCTAAAGAAGTCAGACTTTATTCTAGAGATGATAGGGGATCACTGAAAGATTTTGAACAAGAGATTTGGTTTTCCTCCTAGATTTAGAAGTACAAGAGATCTTAATTTTGTCAAACCCCTTCATTTTACAGAAGAGGAAACTGAGGCTTGAAGAGGTTAAGTGACTTACCCACTGGTCATACAGGGAGTAAGCAGCAACTATCATCTGAGCCCAGCTCCTCAGACTCCAAGTCCAGTGCTCTCCTCACTAGGCCACACGAGTTTATTTTTTGAGGCAATTGGGGTTAAATGACTTGCCCAGGGTCACACAGCTAGTATCTGTCTGAGGCAGGATCTGAACTCAGGTCCTCCTGATTCCAGGCCCCGGTGCTCTATCAACCATGCTGCCTAGCTGCTCTTGTGCCACTACTTTTTAACAAAAGTGGTGTTTTAGACAGATTCATCTAATTGTGTCAGCATGCAGGATTAAAATATCTCTACTACATAACTGCTTTAAGATTACTTGAAGCATCTTATATCTCTGTCTTCCTTAGACTAGGAGCAGAGGTAATGTAGCAGGATGGAAACACTGACTTTCGAGTCACTTAGCACCTTGTGAACTTGGGCATTCAAACTTTCTGGGTCTCAGTCTCCTCATCTTTGATAAAAGGGGTTTGGACTGGTTGGCCTCTGAGACCTGTGGCTTTAGAAAGGTCACTCTGTTGTTGTTGTGTGTCCTTCATTTTTGAAGAGGGCCAATGATATCACGGATGATGTCTTGACTTTCGAGTGAAGTGGATTTAAGTGAGGCAGAGCTGCGCCAAGTTGTCAGCCTCACTCTCTCTCTTCCAGAGTCATCTAAAGATGGACTCGAGTGGGGAGAGACTTGAATCAAGGACACCAGCCAGCAGAGGAGCTGTCCGTCTGAATCAGCAGGGTGTATAGCTGGTCCAGGAGTTCCCTATGTCAGAGAAGTCATGGGTCTGGACCTCTTCGTGCCTTTCACAATGACCCCCATCCCCCCAAAAACCACTTGGTACAGAAAAATTGCAGCACAAAGCATGCAGATACCCCTTTAATGATATTTGAGCCATAAGACATTTTATAAAAAGCAATCCCAGGGACATCTTGTTCGTGTGTGTGTTTTTGTCTCCATGATAAACTAGGCCTTTATAGTGGCCACTTTCAATCCCACAGCGGTTGTTTTTGTCCTGGCTATTTCATGGTTTGAATCCTTCTTTCACGATGGGCTTTCTTTCTCCAAGCAAGAGCCCTCGTAATCTATTACAAACATATTAACGTCTCCATTCATTCAAATCCAGGGTAACAATACTCACTTGCCTAAGAGTTTATGAGAATTCTTGGTGATTTACAGACAACTATAAAAATAACTGTCTGTTAGTGGCAACTTTAATTGGAGTATCTCAAAGCAATGTATAAACATTAATTAAACCTCATCACAGTGCTGTGAGGCAGGGAAGTTTGAGAAGTAGGAGAAAAGAGGGAAGGGAACAGAATTCTAGTTCAACCTGAAGCTCCCCCCAGCGTGGATTTGGGGGCAGAATCTTGCAGGATTCCTTGAGTCTGGCTCAAATACTAACTAGCTGTGTGTCCCTGGGCAAATCATATAACCTGTCTCAGCCTTAGCCTCCTCTTCTGAACAACACCTACCCCACAGGATTGCTGTGAGGACACACTGAGGGTAGGGGACAAGAGGGAATTGTCTCTGATAGAAAGGCGCATAGGCATTCTCTCACTACCCTCTGGAAGGTTGAACAGTAGAAAATTTATTTTCAGTAAATGGCTTGTCCAAAGGCCATCTTCTTTAATGTCAGCTGTTTGGAGAAGGAAAGGCCCATCAGTGGATCTCAGTGCTCCCACGTCCCCCATTACCCCGTGCCTTACTGTAATCCAGATGGATGCTTCTTGCTTCTCCATTGCCAACAAGGGCTGTCACTCTTAGAATAAATTAAACTCTTCTGGTACAAATTCCTTTTTTTTTAATGTTTATCCAATCAGTAGAACCTTGTATTTTTCTGCATGGTTGTGAATTGATTGCTGGATAATTACTTTCAATCTCCTCCCAAGCTTCGAGTTAAACTGAAATTATTTTGTAATCAATTTTCAATGCACATGTTGTTTCCCTCCCATAGAACATAAGGTTCTTGAAAATAGGGACCGTTTGATTTGTATACCCACCATGGCTAGAGCAGTGCTTAATGTGTGTTGCTCCATCACTCAGTCTTGTCTGACCCTTCGTGAACCATCCATCATAATATCCATGGTATTTTCTTGGCAAAGATATTGGAGTGGTTTGTCATTTCTTTTTCCAGTGGGTTAAGGTAAACAGAGGTTAAGTGACTTGCCAGGGTCACACTGTCTGAGGTCTTCCTAACTCCAGGCCTAGCACTTTCTCCACTCAACCACTTAGCTGCCTCCACTTGATGTATAAGACATACTTAATAAATGCTTATTGAGTTGTTAGGCAAGCCAACATTGGAAATCTATAAAGGAGAGAACCAAAGGCACCTAGGATTCTCTGGCTGCTTACGGGGTCCAAGCTGTTGTCCAGGCCATCACGTTAACAGCGTCTTCACATACTTTATGACTCACTGACTTCTTGCTATTCCTCAGACACAACTCTCCTTTTTTAAACTAGCTGTCTCTTATGTCTGAAATACTCTCCTCAATTGTTTCCACCTTTAGCCTCTCAGACTTCCTTCAATTTTGTTGTTGTTCGGTTATTTCAAACTCTTCATGACCCCATTTGGGGTTTTCTTGGCATGGATCCTGAAGCGGTTTGCCATGTCCTTCTCCAGCTCACTTTACAGATGAGAAAACTGAGACAAACAGGGTTAAGTGACTTGCCCAGGGTCACACAGATAGTAAGTGTCTGAGTCCAGATTTGAACTCAGGAAGTTGAGTCTCTCCGACTGGAAGCCTGGTGCTCTGTGCACTATGGCAGCCCCAACTTCATTCAATACTCAGCTCAAATCCTACTTCCTACAAAAGGTCTTTCCTGGTTCCTCTCCACTGCTAATGCCTTCCTTCTAAGATAACCACCCACCTGTGCAGTATGTACATCATTGTTGGCATGTTAACTTCCCCGTTGGATTATTTGAAATCTTATGCTCTTACACAAGATAACTTGAGAAGCATAAAAAAGGCCCAGTATATGGATGTCTGAATTCCACCATTAAGTCAATAAACATTTATTAAGCATCTGCTGTGTGCCAAGTACTGTGCAAAGTGCCAAGGCCACAAGGAAAGGTAAAAGGTAGTTCCTGCCCTCACGGAGCCCAAAATCTAATGGGGGAGACAGCATGTAAACAGCTATGTATAAGCGGAATATAGACAGGATAAATCAGAAATAATTAGCCCAGGGAAGGCACTAGAATTAAGGGGGACGGGGAAACAGCTTCTTGCAGAAGGTGGGATTTTAGGGGGGACTTAAAGGAAGCCAGGGAAGCCAGGAGGCAGAGATGAGGAGGGAGAGCCTTGCAGGCATGGGGGGCAGCAGGTACAAAGGCCCAGAGTCTGGAACTTGGTTGTCTTGTGTGAGAGACAGCCAGGGGACCCGCGTCACTGGAGGATGACTGTCTCCCTTCTTGTCCAGGAATACTTCCCAGACTCCTGTTGGGGTCTGCCAATAATAGACTGGCACGAAGAGATGAGACTGCAATCTGTGCCCTGGAGATAAGCTCTTTGTCTTTGCCAACCTCTTCTTAGGCCCGAGTTCTTCAAGCCTTAGAGGCTTTTTGGATGGTGAATGTTTCCTCTGTAATTGAAAGGGCGGATTCCCTTTCACTTTTTAGCGTCTGTTTTTGACCTTCCACTTTGCTGAGTCTCAACCAGACGGATTGTTACACATGCATATAATTGCTTTCACTGGATTTCTGGACTGAGCAGAAATTGCTCTTTAGGCTTTGCCTATAAGCTGTGAATTCGCTTAAAAATTCAGTTATTGACATTTAAATTTCCATGAGGCCAAACATCTGGATCAAGGGTTCTAGCCCATTGGGTGTCATCGACCTAGGAGTATGCTAGTAAAAGTTTAACAAACAGCCCAACAAAAAAAAATAATGTGCTCACAACACACTTTAAAGTTTAATCTGCAATAATAATATTTTCTCCTTCACTTTCTTAAGTCTAGACATCCAACAAAACAATAAATCAAGCTCCAATTTGTAGAATTTGCTGATTTCCAAGGAGTAAATGCTTACGGCTAGGTGGGCAGTGGATAGAGCACTGGCCCTGGAGTTAAGAGGACCTGAGTTCAAATCTGGCTTCAGATCCTTCCTAGCTGTGTGACCCTGGGCAAGTCACTTAACCCTGTTGGCCTCAGTTTCCTCATCTGTAAAATGAGTTGAGAAGGAAATAGCAAACTACTCAGTATCTTTGCCAAGAAAACCCCAAACGGGGCCAGGAAGAGTTGGGCATGCCTGAAAACAACTCAATGTCAACATCACCAACAAGTGCTTTCAATTAAAAATTTAGTAATAGACTTCCTCAAGGCAATCCAAGCCCAGCACAGACCCATTAGCAGTTTGGTGAAGCTTGTTTGAATAAAGTTTTTAAATGCATAAAATAAAATACATAGGATTATCAAAGAAACGAAGGGCAGCAGATGGCGCAGTAGATAAAGCAGTCAGCCTAGAGTCAGGAGGACTCCTCTTTCTGAGTCCAAATCCTGCCTCAGATACTTACCAGCTGTGTGACCCTGGGCAAGTCACTCAACCCTTTTGCCTCAGTTTCCTCATCTGTAAAATGAGCTGGAGAAGGAAGTGTCAGACTGCTCCAGTATCTTTGCCAAGAAAATCCCAAATGGGGCCACAGAGTTCGACACAACTGAACAATGACACACCAAAGGTTAGTTAAAATAAAGA
This sequence comes from Trichosurus vulpecula, assembly GCF_011100635.1. Classification (NCBI taxonomy): domain Eukaryota; kingdom Metazoa; phylum Chordata; class Mammalia; order Diprotodontia; family Phalangeridae; genus Trichosurus; species Trichosurus vulpecula. The sequence continues at coordinate 218,301,967 of NC_050577.1, read as the reverse complement.
TGTAATTTTTCCCCCTATCCAAGTTCATGGAACCCCTAAAAAGGGTCCAGGGACTCCAAATTAAGAAACCACAGACTAGATTAGCTGCTTCCTAACCAAATTGGTGGGACTTATTACATTGTTAGTTAGAGAGGCAACGCGGGTATGGTAGAAGTAATAGTAACAACCATAATAAATAACTGGCATTTATATGGCCCTTTTAGGTTGTAAAGAGTTTTATATTCACCATCTTATTTGAGCCTCACCCTAGCTCCTTGAGGTACTTTATTTATTTGTTTGTTTGTTTTTCAGTTATTTGCATCAGATTCTTTGTGACCAGTACCAGTATCATTATGCCCATTTAACAGAAAAGGAAAACTGAGAGTCAGAGCTGTTAAGTGACTCGCCCACAATTAATAAATATTAGAAAAGAGATCCGCACCTGGCATTCTTCTGTGTCCCAGTGTAGCCCTGTACCTGCTGTACCCTGCTGCCTCTCAGAAAAGATCATTGGCTCTGGAGTTAGGAGAAATGTGGGTAGAAACCTAGTACTTCTGATACTAGCTTAGGTGAATCTCGGTTTCCATCTGTAAAATATTTGTTGTAGCATCTGTAAGTATATTCTAAAGAAACCATTGGAGGTTCAGGGTACTACAGGCACCTGGACTTCTGTGTCTTCTCTGTCCTGTGTTTATCCACCCCATACCTCCACTAATTTAGAACCAGAAACCCCAATTCCTGAGAGAGACACAATATGACCCAGAAATAAAACATGTGACTTTGCAGATAAGAAAGGGGGTTTTTTGAAGGCGAGCTGAGTCATGAAGCATATAACCCATTCATGCCCTAGGCAAGTGACCCAAAACCTAGTGTGTGGATGTGTCCAGGACACCTGTCTTTGAAAAACAGGAAGCGAAAGTACCAGGCTGCCCTGCCTAAATCTTTGCCCTAATCTACAACACAAGGCCTGGTGAAGGATGCTCGATCCATAAGTCATGAGCTGGGTGGGGACTGGGCTAAATGACTACTAACGTGCCTTCCGACTCTGGAATTCTACCGTTCTGTGATCTGATGACACATTTCCAGCCTCATTTCTCATTGCACCCTATTCACATTTGCTATGGGTGAGTCAAACTAGAACACCTGCCATTTCTCTGAATTCTGTTTTCAAAGCCTGTGCTTTTACTCCCACAGTTGCCTTTATCTGAAATAGCCTTCTCAACCCCATCCATTGAGAAAACACATTTAGGTCGGGAGGTGGAGGGGTGTGCTGGATCTGGCTTCAGCAGGTTAGGGAGAGCTGATAAATCTTCAGTGAACTTTTATACCTCAAAAATCAGAACTGCCAAACAGGGCTTGATTTATTGTTTTGTAGATTGTCTAGACTTCAGAAAGTGATGGAGGAAATGGTAATTGATGACAATTAACTTTGATGACAGGTTAAATTTTAAAGAGTATTCTCAGTAGGTTCCTTCTCCCTCCAATCCAGTTGGTAGTTAAATATTTACCATCTGTTTAAGCTGTTTCCCTGTTTAAGCTAAATCATGGAAGGCCTTGAGTGCCATACTAAGGAATTTGGATTTCATTATTAAATTTATTATTAGATAATAATTATTACAATTCATATGTATATAGTGCTTTTCATTTTATAATGAATTACATATATGTGTATGTATATATATATATATGTGTGTATATGGAACATCTTTTGATCTGTGAAAGGAGATTGAATCAGATGCTTCAAAGTTCTTCTCTAGCTCTATATCTATAAATTTATAGTCATTGGAGGAGATAGAATCAAAGATTATAGGTTTGGGATAATAATAAAAGCAGTAATAAAGATGACGGTAATAGCATTTATGTAGCACTTTAAGTGTTCAAAGTGTTTTACAAATGCCTAATTTTATCCTCACAGCAACCTGGGCGGGGGCAGGTATTATCATTATCCCCATTTTGCACTTAAGGAAACTGAGACACCAAGCGCTTAAATGACAAAGCTAGTCCAAGGCCAGAGTTGAACCCAGGACATCCTGACTCCCAGTCTGACATTCTATCCACTGGGTCCGTTAGCTGCCTGTTTACCATGCCTGTAGGGTTTGCCATCGGGGAGTCTAACCCCATAATTTTACAGATGGGAAAATCAGCAGAGCCAGGGGGGCCAAGAGTGGAGTCTGGGTTTCTGGTGGGGTGGTTAGATGGAGATGGGCAGACTCCATTGCTGTCACCCCTGGCTCTATTGAGTGAGACCACTATGTGTGGGCTGAGTCCTCTGGTCTCTGCACCATGAGGCTTTTGCCTCATTCTATTTCTAACACTCGTATCAGTGCTGTTTTCTTCTATTAGGAAGTAAGCCTCAGAATGTTTCATTTATTTTCATTTGCATCCCCAATTCTTAGCACCTAGAAAGCATCATCTCTATCTCTATCATGTCTTTCTCTCATCCATCATCTATTGATCATCTGTATCATTTATCTACCACCTACCATCCATCATCTATCAATCTTCCTATCATCTGTCTTTCTATCATCTATCTCTATCATCTCTCTATCCGTCTATCATCTGTGTATTATCCTTATCACCATCTATCCATCTATCTTATCTATCCATTTATCTTATCTATCTATCCATTTATCTTATCTATCTATCCATCTATTTTCTATCTATCTCTCTATCCATCCATTCTTCTATCATCTATCTATCCATCCATTATCTATCTATCTATCTATCTATCTATCTATCTATCTATCTATCTATCTATCTCCCTAGTGCCGAATATGTTGGACAATACTGCCTGGGACATAATATGTGCACAATAAATGAGCTCTCTGTCTCTGTCTCTCTCTGTCTCTTTCTCTCTCTCTCTGTCTCTCTTTTTCTCTCACCTCTCTCTTCCTCCCTCTATCCACTATGCCAGTGATGCCAAATTCAAACAGAAATGGGGCCATTAAACCACACATAAAGGCCTCAGTGGGCAACATAATGACTTAAAAAGCATATATGAATATTATCTGTTTTATTGTATTTTTATTTCTTTTGTTAAGTATTTCCCAATTCGATTTTTGTTTCCTTTGGACTGCATTCAGGACTGTCGTGGGCAACATGTCACTTGCAGCGGTATTATAGCATGTTGCTTCTCTCATTTAATATTTACTTTTATTATTCATTTCCAAATCTGAAAGATGTAATTTGTGCCAGTGCCCAATGCTATACGCATGATTCAAGGGTGGAGAGAGATGAAGAAAAAGTCCCAAACTTCTCACTGTGATGGGGGAATATTTGAAAAATGGAATCTAATCCATTTTGCTCCAGAGTGGGACAGGTAGAGGACTCCTGTTTCCTGTTCATTCAGTTGGAAACAATGAGGAGAAAAAAAAATGGAGTCCACCCTTCTCTTTCTGGCCTTCGACGTGAACCCTCGATAAGATCCAGAAAAACAATCAGCGCCTTCCCCACAGACGTTTGCCCTCTTCAGCTGAGAAAACAGCATGTGCCAAAGGAGCGGCTCTGGCCACCTCTAATTGTGAGCCTGGCGGCCTGGTTCATTGTGGCCAAGCAGCAAATCACCGAATGACTGAGATAAGGAACATAATCACATTCTCACATGAGCACTCCATGCTCCTCTCTTCTCTATGGAAAGGATATCCCTGCAGGAAGGAGCAAGGTGGGGCTGGCTGGGGATTCTGGGCCTGCATTGTACAAACCTTTGTAAGGACACAGGAAGAGGATACGGAAGCTGGGACAGGAAAACAGAGAAAAGTTCAAACGTAAACAGCATCCAAAAGCATTTACCAACAGTGGAGTCCATTTCCTTTCTCTGCCCAGTCCCCTTTCATGGGCTCTTGGGGCTGGTCGATTTTAATCTAAGACTCTGTTCACCTCTGCAATTCCCACTGTGTGGGCTCATATTGCTTCCCTGATTTGTAGATCCAGAGGCTATGTTTTTGAGGGCATTTCAGACAAAAACAAACTCTTTCTAGACACTTGACCCTGGCTCCTCAGGGAAGGGTCTGGTCTGTCTTTTCCACTTGTCGTTCTTAGGGGAGGCATATGTTTCCCTTGGGTCCATGGAGGACAGGGTGGTTCTCATTGACCCATCAAAAGCAGAAGTGACTCAAACACACCTCTTGGGAAGTAGGCTAAGGATTTTGTTTCACCTCCTCAGCTTTAACGGGACATATACTGCCAAAAGCTGATGAGGGAATGGTTTGGCATGAGAGCCATTACCAGATAATGTTATTGGATGGTGGGTCCGTAGCTCTAGAAGTACAGGGACCTCATTAGACTTAGAGCCAAATGGGAGCTCAGAGATCATCTAGTTCAACTTCATTTTACAAAGGAGCAAACTGAATCACTGAGTCCAAGCACATAGTAGGTGATTAATAAATGCTTATTGACTGTTCGGTCATGGATCAGTGCCTTCTTGAGAGGCAAGCATGGTATAATGAATAGAACTTACCCAGTGTTACAGATAGGGTCCTTGAGCTGGAAGTGGTTTCAGAGACCATCTAGTCCAGGGGTGGGGAACCTGTGGCCTCAAAGTCCCACTTGAGGACCTAGAGGGCCACACAGGGCCTTGAGACCACAGGCTCCCCACCTCTGATCTAGTCCAACTCCTTTATTTTATAGATGAGGAAACTGAGGACCAGAGAGATGAAGTGACTTAGAGCTGGATGGGAGCTCAGATATCCTCAATCTAATTCATTAACAGAAGAAGAAACTGAGGCACAGAGAGGCTGAATCACCTGCCCTTGTCGCATAGGTAGTAAACATTAGTGGTGGGATTTGAACTCAGGTTCTCTATGTGATATGAGAGATGGAACAAGTGCTGGTTTATGCAGCTAGAAGACCTGGGTTTAGCTCCCAGCTACTCATGACCTGTGTAAATTTGGGGCAGATCACTCCATCATGAGTGGTTCAAGTTAGATGATCTCTAATGTTCTCCTCAGCTCTAAAATTCTATGATTGCTCAGGTCCTTTTGAGCTCTGAAATTCTGCCACTTTGTGAGCCCTCCTAACCAAGGCTGAGCTCAGTAATGACTCTCAGTAAGAAATAGCCACAACTAAGTATTTAGAGAAAGAGTTCTTCTAGTTGCTGCCACTTTGGGGAATTAGAGGCCCCACAAAAACAATTAAGCCCCAAACTTGCTCATAGCAGACCCAAATATAGATTCTGAATGGATTCTTGAGGGTTTTTAGGTCACAGCTTCTTTTACATGTTTGCCCTCTTCTGATACAAACTACTTATATTGGTTCCAGCAACTAGGGCAATGCCTGACACATAGTAGGTGACTAATAAATGCTTATTGATTTACTGTTCAGTCATGGATCAGTGCCTTCTTGAGTGGCAGGATGGTGTAATGAATAGGATTTGGCTTTAGGAAGACCCGAAATCCCAACTCAGATACTTACTAGCTGTGTGACCCTGACCAGGCCTCTTAGCCCACTGTGCCCTACTTTCCTCTCCTATAAAATGAAGCTGGCCTAGATATCTGGCTCTTGTTAGATGGTATAGTGGATAGATCTCTGGAATTGGAGTCAGTTTGAATCCTCAGGAACTGATTAACTGTGTGACCCTGGACAAGTCACTTCCATAGCTAGCTTCCATACCTTTCTACCTTCTGCTCAGGGATTAATTAATAATTAAGTCAAAATTGCCCTTACTACCATGAAAAGTGTTTGTGATTTTGACTAGATAGAAGAAGATCCCTTCCCTGGAAACCACTCCCTAGTCCCTCATATCCATCCATCAATCAATAAGCCTTTATTAAGACTTGCTGTGCTCCATCACCCTGAGGATACAAAGACAAAAAAATAAAATGGTCTCTACTTGAAAGGAGCTTACCCATCAATTCCATCTTACCTGGGTCCCTCTCCTATTCCCCTCTGTTCTACAATTGTGTTCTCAGCAACCCCCATTTCTTTCTAACAAATTGCTCTTCGTGTTAGAACTATGCCTCCCTTCCCAGAAGTTACCTTTTTTTTAAACACACACACATAGAAATATATGTGTGTATATGTATATATATATGTATATATATGATTTTCTCTTTTAAAAAAATAAGGTAAATTCCATGAAGACAGTAAAGAAACATTTATTAAGAGAGCCAGGATGAGGGAGTAGCAGGAAAAAGTACAACTGAATTCCCCAACTCCTCCAAACAGATCTAGAAGATATACCAGACTAGGCCTTGATTGGGAAATCCAAGAAAATGTCACCATGAGTCATTTTTCCAGCCCAGGTCAACATAGGGAGAAAGAGGAAAGGTCTGTGGACATGAGCAATGAAATCTACCCAGGAATGGCTGTTTTGAGCATTCCAGAGCAGGGAGAGGCTGTGTAACAGGACAAAAAGAGGTCCCAAATCCAACACCAGAGGGTCTAAATATGTACACACTACAGGAATAAGGGCAGATTGGTGGCTTTGTTGCTCACTACACAGTTCTGGGTCACAGATCCAGGGCTGAATGAAGAGAGAACCTGAATCTGAACCTTGGGGTATCATTGCCAGGGAAAGAAGTGGAAACAGGCCCTCCACCATGTACTGAGCAAGATGACAGTTCCAAAGAAGCAGTATCTGTGTGGCTTTGGGAGAAAAGCATAGTGGGGGCGGGGCAGGGTGGGGTGCATGGTGAGGAAGGGTCTCAGTTCTAGCTTCCCATCCAGTCTGAAGCTTGAAGTGGAATAGCCAGGGGAAGAATTCCAGTCCAAAAGGGATTCTATAGTTCTCTAATTCTGAACCAGTAGGGCTTCCCAGTTGGCTCATAGATAGTACCTGAGTCCAATAGCAGTCTACTGGAAATCCAACCAGGGAAAGCACACAGGAATGTTGCTCAGACCCAAAAGCAGGTCAAGAACTTGTGGAGCTCAGACCCACAGGGCAGAAGTTAGACTTTGCCCTTCATTTTAGAAACATGAAAGCTTGCAGTCTTCAGCCCAAGCAGTCCCTGAGATCCTAGGGTAGCAGAATACTCAATACTCCCTAAAAGCAGCAGTAGGACCAGCCCAGAAATTCCCTTGAGAAGAATACAGAGCTTGGCCTTAACATAAAATTTGAAATCAGAAGTAAGCTGGAAGAATTCTAAAAACAAAACAAAACAAAACAAAACCTGTGATTAAAAAGCTTATAATGACAGGGACACTCAAGACATAAACCCAGGGGAAGAGAATGTATGTTTCAAAGCAAAACGCAGCTTGGATACAAATTCACAAGTTTAAATAAAATTCCTGGAAGAGTTTTTTAAAAGTGCTAAAAATATTTTTCACAAATGAAATGAGAATACTAGAGGAAAACAACTAAGAAATGAAAGTTATGGCATAAGAAGTACAAAATCTTGCCCAAACAGTAAACTCCTGAAAATTAGAATGGACCAAATAGAAGATAATGACTCTATGAGACAAACAAAATTATCCAAACAAAGTTAAAAGACTAAAATAAAGAAGAAAATGTAACATATCTCATTGCAAAAACAACTAACCTAGAAAACAAATGGGGAAGAGATAATTTTTAGTAATTTATTTTATTTTTATTTTAACATTATTTTTAAAAATTTGAGATCTGATAAACTGGGGGCGGAGCCAAGATGGCGGCGGGTAAGCAGGGACTAGAATGAGCTCCTTACCGAGTCCCTCCAAAAACCTATTAAAAATGGCTCTGAACCAATTCTAGAACGGCAGAACCCACAGAACAGCAGAGGGAAGCAGGGCTCCAGCCCAGGACAGCCTGGATGGTCTCTGGGTGAGGTCTATTCCACACAGAGCTGGGAGGTGGGAACGGAGTGGAGCAGAGCCCAGCCTGAGCGGTGTGGACCATCCAGACCAGAAGCCAGGCGGAGGGGGCCCTAGCGCCCTGAATATGTGAGCTGCGGCAGTTACCAGACTTCTCAACCCACAAACACCAAAGACTGTGGAGAAGGTTAGTGGGAAAAGCTGCGGGAGTGAAAGGAGTTCGCGGTTCGGCTTCCAGCCCCAGGGGCAGGGGAGGTGGGGCAGCTACAGCTGTTGTTACTTCCGGCTCCAGGCCCACCTGGTGGGAGGAATTAAGTGGAGGATCAGAGCAGGAGTGCAACAGCCTGCTGAAGATCTAAGCCCAGTCTGGACTGGGGGTTCTTGGGGAAGGAGGAGTGAGGGTCTGACAGAGCTGGCACCTCCCCCCCAAACGTGGAACATAGAACTCTGTAGTCTACAAGCAGTCATACCCCACTGAAAAACTCAAGGGTCAAGTTAGTTGGTTGGGAATATGGCCAGGCAGCGAAAACGCGACCAGATTCAGTCTCAGACTTTGGATTTTTTCTTTGGTGACAAAGAAGACCAAAACATACAGCCTAAAGAAGACAACAAAGTCATAGAGCCTACAACAAAAGCCTCCAAGAAAAACGTGAACTGGCCCCAGGCCATAGAAGAACTCAAAAAGGAGTTGGAAAAGCAAGTTAGAGAAGTAGAGGAAAAATTGGGAAGAGAAATGAGAAGGATGCGAGAAAACCATGAAAAACAAGTCAATGACTTGCTAAAGGAGACCCAAAAAAATACTGAAAAAAAAACTGAAGAAAACAACACCTTAAAAAACAGACTAACTCAAATGGCAAAAGAGCTCCAAAAAGCCAATGAGGAGAAGAATGCCTTGAAAGGCAGAATTAGCCAAATGGAAAAGGAGGTCCAAAAGACCACTGAAGAAAATACTACTTTAAAAATTAGATTGGAGCAAGTGGAAGCTAGTGACTTTATGAGAAATCAGGATATTATAAAACAGAACCAAAGGAATTAAAAAATGGAAGACAATGTGAAATATCTCATTGGAAAAACCACTGACCTAGAAAATAGATCCAGGAGAGATAATTTAAAAATTATTGGACTACCTGAAAGCCATGATCAAAAAAAGAGCCTAGATACCATCTTTCAAGAAATTGTCAAGGAGAACTGCCCTGATATTCTAGAGCCACAGGGCAAAATAGAAATTGAAAGAATCCATAGATCGCCTCCTCAAATAGATCCCAAAAAGAAATCTCCTAGGAATATTGTTGCCAAATTCCAGAGCTCCCAGATCAAGGAGAAAATACTGCAAGCTGCCAGAAAGAAACAATTTGAGTATTGTGGAAACCCAATCAGAATAACCCAAGATCTGGCAGCTTCTATATTAACAGATCGAAGGGCTTGGAATGCGATATTCCGGAGGTCAATGGAACCAGGATTAAAACCTAGAATCACCTACCCAGCAAAACTGAGTATCATGTTCCAAGGCAAAATATGGATTTTCAGTAAAATAGAGGACTTTCAAGCTTTCTCACTGAAAAGACCAGAACTGAATAGAAAATTTGACTTTCAAACACAAGAATCAAGAGAAGCATGAAAAGGTAATCAAGAAACGGAAATTGCAAGGGACTTACTAAAGTTGAACTGTTTTGTTTACATTCCTACATGGAAAGATGATGTGTATGATTCATGAGACCTCAGTGTTAGGGTAGTTGAAGGGAATATGCATATATATATATATATGTTTATGTATATATATAAGTGAATGTGTATGTATGTATATATCTATGTGTATATGTATGTATGTGTATGTATGTGTATATATATGTGTGTTTTTATATATGTATATATATATATATGTAAAAGAGAGAGAGCAGACACAGGATGAGTTGAAGATGAAGGGAAGATATCTAAAAGAAATAAAATGAAATTAAGGGATGAGAGAGCAACATACTGAGAGAGGGAGATAGGGAGAGATAGAATGGGGTGGATTATCTCGCAAAAAGGTGGCAAGAGGAAGCAGTTCTGTGGGAGGAGGGGAGAGGGCAGGTGAGGGGGGAATGAGTGAACCTTGCTCTCATCAGATTTGGCCTGAGGGGGAACACCATACATACTCAGTTGGGTATCTTACCCCACAGGAAAGAAGAGGGAGGAAGATAAAAAAAAAATAAAAGGGGGGGGATGATGGAGGGGAGGGCAGATGAGGGTGGACGTAATTAAAACAAACACTTTGGAAAGGGGACAGGGTCAAGGGAGAAAATTCAATAAAGCGGGATGGGTTGGGAAGGAGCAAAATGTAGTTAGCCTTTCACAACATGAGTATTGTGGAAGGGTTATACATAATGATACATGTGTGGCCTAGGTTGAATTGCTCGACTTCTTAGGGAGGGTGGGTGGGAAGGAAGAGGGAAGAGAATTTGGAACTCAAAGTTTTAAAATCAGATGTTCAAAAACAAAAAAAGTTTTTGCATGCAACTAAAAAATAAGATACACAGGCAATGGGGCGTAGAAATTTATCTTGCCCTACAAGAAAGGAAGGGAAAAGGGGATGAGAGGGGAGGGGGGTGATAGAGGGGAGGGCTGACTGGGGAACAGGGCAACCAGAATATAAGCCATCTTGGAGTGGGGGGGAGGGTAGAAATGGGGAGAAAATTTGTAATTCAAACTGTTGTGAAAATCACTGCTGAAAACCAAATATGTTAAATAAATAAATTTATATTAAAAAAAAACAAAAAAAAATTTGAGATCCAATTTCCCTCTCTCTAGCCCCTCCTCCATCCATTGAGATATCAATTATACATGTGAAATCATGCAAAACCTATTTCCATATTAGCCATGTTGCAAAAAAAAAATAATAAAGTAAGTGAAAGAAGTACGCTTTAATCTGCACTAACGGCCAATGTAGGGATTTTGTTTTGCTTGACTATGTGTATCTTTTGTAGGATTTTCTTTTCTTCTCTTTCCTTATCTTTCCAAGGAGGGGGAAGGTAGAAGAAAAAGGAGGGTAAGGATAGAATAATAAATTTAGAGATGGGAGGAACCTCATAGTTTTTATACTCCAGGGGTTTTTATCCTGCGGTCTGTAAACTTCTTTGAAAAAATATTTGATGTGGCATGACTTCATATGTATGATGGGTATCATATTTCTTGTCTTTGCAATGGGAGGGCAGAGAGTGGGGAGGAAGAGAATTTAGAACTGAAAGTAAAAATTTTAAGAATTAACCAAAAAATTGGCTAACAATTTCTATATAATTGGAAACTCTCTTAAGTATAATTGGAAATTTGTAGCTCTCTGTATTTTATTTTTTATACATTTATTCCAAGAGGGGGTCCACAAGCTACACCAGACTACCAAAGGGACCTGGCATAAAAAAGGGCTCAGAACCCCTGATTCTTGCTATACATACGGGAAAATCAGAAAAGGGAGGTGATTTGCCCAAGGTTAAACAAGCTGTAAGTATCAGAGTTGGGATCTGAATCTGGGTTCTTTTGACTCTAAATTCATTGTTATTTCTATTGTCCCATGATCTGGGGCTGCCCTTTGGAAACTGCCTTCGGACCCATGTTATGAAAGGGTCGTGAAATTTCTAGAGTCATACATAGAATGTTCAGAGCTGAAAAGGAAGTGAAGACCAGAACTGGGATCAGGGAGGTGAGGTGTAACCAGCCCTCTAAGGGGTCAACATGGCAGGGGCTGGGAAACTGGGGCTGTTTTTTACAATGACTTTGATTTTAGTGTCGGGATATTCAGTTATGACACTGAATAATGATTCTTTCCTATACTTACACATAAATTATTATTTTATATACAAAGATAAATTCATATTGAAGTTCACAAAGCATTTTCTTCACACTTACCCTGTGAGGGTTGTTGCTGTTATTTTCATTTTGGCCCAGACTTGTGATTTCATCGTCGGCAACTCCTTTGGAATTTAGAGTTGGGGGGAGGTGGCTGGGTGCACTGAGAAGTTAAGTGACTTACTTGTCCAACGTCATATAGTCTATATGTGTCTGAGGAAGGACTTGAACCCAGCTCTACCCTATGTTATCCTGTTGCTTTGAAGCCCAACTACTATTTGTACCATTTTAATGGATGAAGAAACTGAGGTTTCGTTAGACCACATATTAAAGTTGGAAGGGATTTCAGAGGCCATGCAGAACACACATACATACACATACACATGCACACACACATACACACACATCCCTCTCAATTGACAGGTGAAGAAACTGAAGCCCAGAGAGATGATTACTCATGGGCAAGCAGCCAGTAAATATCAGGATTTGAACCCAGGTCCTCTGGCACCAGAGCCAGGGCATCAAACTACCTCCTTTTGTCATATTCAAATGAGATAATATATATAGGGTTTTGTAATCACTAAAGAACAATATTAATGTCAGTCATTATTAGGGAGGACAGGAGGGGGACTCTGGGAAAGCTAGTCTGTTTGTAGCCCCCAGTGTCTCCTTAAATTAACCAGCTCTGGTCCAGGAGTAAGCAAGTGTAAGCCATGATAATAGCACCATGGTGGAATGAAAAGATCCCTTAGACTGAGAAATAGGAGCTGAAGGTCTGAGGTCCCAGCTTTGTCCTGAGCATGCCATGAGTCCTGGAGGGGCAGCCTGGAAAGAAGGCTCTGGAGTGGAGTCCAGAGACGTGGGTTGGAATGCTGACCCTTAACTGCTGGGTGACTCCGGGAAGGTCATTAAAACTGCCTTGAGTCTCAGGTTCCTCATCTGTCAGATGGGAATGTTAGGGACCACAGATTTAAGAAGAGGAGGGAAAGGGGGTAGGGGCTTGTAGGAGGTTAGCAAGTCTGTCCCCCTCATTTTACAGAAGAGGCCCGGAAAAGGAAGCTAGTGGCGTACCTAGTAGCACAGCCTCCAAATCCAGTTTTGTTTCTTTCTATTCCACACTAACTCTCATGAAGAATAGCATAACCCACCACACAGGGCTACGGGGAGGAAAGGATTCTGTAAACCTCAAAGTGATCTAGAAATATGAAGGCTTTCCTGAAAATGAAAAGATTTGGCCCATGTGATGTCTGAAGTTTCTTTGACCAGGTGATACAGGAGCAAGAACATTGCATCTGGAGGACCTGAGTTCAAATTCTTCCAGTAGCATGGAAAGAGTACTACTGGCTCGGGAGTCAAAAGACCTGGGTTCAAACCCTACCCCTGTCACTTCCTGCCTGTGTGACCTTGACATTCATTAGTTGCTTAATTTCTCTGGGCCTCAGTTTCCTCATCTGTAAAATATGGAGGTGACATTAGATGACCCAAAATGTATAACCCTAGGGAATACAAAAAGGCTGGTCATTAATTTTGATATCATAGTTTTCTTTAATTGAATCTCTTTAACTGACTCTTTTGCAGAAAGGGAAGGGAAAGGAAGAAGCATTTGTATAGCATCTACTATGTGCTAAGGACTTCATTATTATTATCTCACTTGATTCTCACAGTGACCCTGGGAGGTAGGTGCTGTTATTATCCCCATTTTACAGGTGGGGAAACTGAGGCAAACAGGGTTAAGTGATGTGCCCAGGGTCACACAACTGGTAAGTATCTGAGGCTGGATTTGAACTCAGATCTTCCTGACTGCAGACCCAGCACTCTATCCAGTGTACCATCAAGCTGTGGAAAAGAGCTGATTTTAGTCACATAGCCACCATTAGGCATCTGGGATCATAGGGTTAAAGTCTGGGAGCTGGAAGGGAACCTAGGAGTCATAAAAATCCAGTCCTGTCATTTGGATCACTAGATGAAACATACACAGGCATACCTTGGAGATACTGTGGGTCCCATTCCAGACCACTGCAATAAAGAAAATATCACGGTACAGCGAGTCACATGAATATTTTGGTTTCCTAGTGCATATAAAAGTTATGTTTACACTATACTGTAGTCTGTTAAATGTGTAAGAGTATTGTCTTAAAAATGTACATACCTTAATTAAAAATACTTTATTGCTAAAAAATGCTAACCATCATCCGAGCCTTCAGTGAGTCATAATCTTTGCTGGTGGAGGGTCTTGACTCCGTGTTGATGGCTGCCGACTGCTCAGGGTGGTCGTTGTTGAAGGTTGGGGTGGTGGCGGCAGTGGCAATTAAAAGAAAATGAGACAACCATGAAGTTTGTCCCTTTGATTAACTTTTCATTTTACTTGAACACGTAGAAGTTATCACTGGGTTATTAATTGGTCCAACTTCATATTGTTGTGAGAGGCTGCAAGAGTGGGAGAGAGACGTGGAATGGCTGGTCTGTGGAGCAGTCATAACACACACAGCATTTCCCCACAAAGTTTGCTGTCTTATATGGGAGTGCTTCATGGCTCCCAAAACAACAATAACAGTAATGTCAAAGATCATTGATCACAGATCACCATAACAGCTGTAATAGCCATGACAATGTTTGGAATATTGTGGAATTACCAAAATGTGACACCAAGACATGATGTGAGCACATGCTGTTGGAAAAATAGTGCAGACAGACTTAACACAGGGTTGTCACAAACCTTCAATTTGTAAAAAATGCGGTTCTGTGAAGTATAATAAAGCGAATTGCAGTAAAACAAGGTATGCCTATAAGAGTTGGAAGAGCACCTTCTAGACACCACCTAGTCCAACCCCTTCATTTTATAGAAGAGGTTAAAGAAGCAACAGGTAGCATTTGAACCTCAGACCTTGACTCCTATGCCGGTGTTCTCTCCATAGAGCCACAAAGTGAACCTGAGCATTTGAAGAAGGAAAAGCTTGCTTGGAGGGGAGGAAGTGGGAGAGGAAGAAGGGGATCCTTAGCTAAGCTAGGTGGTGATAGGTGAGCTCACCTCCGCTGCTGCCCCAACCTGCTGTATCCTGAAGACATTCCTGTGTCCCTGACCATCTTTGTGGAGCTCATTGGTGTGTATATGGTGGGGAGGGGAAGTATTTGGGTGGGTGGGGTGTAAGGAAGAGAGAGAGAGAGAGAGAGTAAGAGAGAAAGAGTGAGAGAGAGAGAGTATAAGAGAGTGAGAGAGGGTAGGTGGATGTGGATGTGGGTGGGCTGGGAGGTGGGGCAGTGGGGAATACACAGAGCTCTAGTTGGATATGGATTGGGGATGAAGCCAGGGGGAAAGGTAGCTGAGACTGCAGACACACAGAGACAAGATCAAGGTGGGCTCTTGGCCAGCTTAACTTCACCCAAGCTACTTAGTAAAGCTGAGTCCTTTTCCAGATGGATGAATAGTTTAGGGATTAGACCAGAGTTGGGAACCTGCGACCTCGAAGACACATGTGGCTCTCTAGGTCCTCAAGTGCAGCCCTTGCAGTCAAAGGACCACACTTGAGGACCTAGAGGGCCACATGCGGCTTCAAGGCCACAGGTTCCCCACCCCTGTGCTAGACAGTGAAGAGAAGCAGTTTGCTATATGGAAAAGAGTCTTGGATTTGGAATCCAAGGACCTGAATTCCAGTCCCAGCTCTGATACCTGCTACCTCTATATCCCTGGGTAAGATATTTGTCCCATCTCGGAAGTTGTCTTTTCCATGAAACCTCTTCTGATCTTTTCCATGTAAACTAGTTAGTAAGCAGTCTTTCCATCTTGGACCTTGACTTCTACTAGTCTTAGGCACTTAGCATGTTAAAGATAATATAGTTTGAGTTGTGCATGTGTGTATGTACACGTGTGTCTGATTTGAGGTCTGTTATCTTGGGTCGCTTAGTATCTCTGAGCCTCGGTTTCTTCATCTGTAAAATAAAGGTGAGGTTCCTTTCAGTCTATGGTCTCAGTCGGGAGGGTCAAGCTTGCAATTAGTGGGCAGCAGGCACCTGCAATCTCAAAGTTCTCTGTAAATGCTAGCTGTTAACTTCCCAGTGTCTTAGGCAACGTGTTAAGAAAAGAAATTGCTGAGCAAGTACTGATTTGAATTGGTAGAGGGAATTTCTTCACTGGGAGTTCCCTATACCAATGAAATCACAAATATGGCATATATGTGTATATATATATGTATACACATATACATATATATATATAAACACACACATATATATATAAATCCTCTTGTCTTTTCTTATGGCACAGTAAAAATTCATTATATTCATATAATACATTTTTTTTCAGCTGTCATCCCACCTTAGTTCTTTTCACTAAGTCTATATATATATATATATATATGTATATGTATATGTATATATATGTATGTGTGTGTGTGTATATTTGAATGCCAAACATATGTTTGCCTAAAAGACTATTTATAGAGAACTCACAAGGCAGGTGCTCACATGGAGGTCAGAAGAAGTAATACACGGGCACTCTCAGGGTCTCACTAAAGAACTTTGGAATTGTTTGGGAGATATGAGAGACACTGGCATAGGACTGCCCCCCATGGTGTGCCCACATCAAAGAAGGCTCTGTGCTCTATGAATGAAGTAGAATTGCAGTAGCTCGAAAGAAAAGTGAGATGGGCAAATTAAAGGCAGCTCCACTCCATACTTTCATGTAGACTATTTGTACCAAAAACCTAGCATGGGGGTGGAGGCTGTGTGGGGGAAGAGGGCAGACAGACCCCAAGAGCACCAAGAGGTTGGACACTTGTTTATCCAGTCTCTGAGAGAGGTGTGGGGCTAGAATTATATCTCTCTGCCCTCCTCGAATATCTCTTGTCTGGGGGTATGAATCTGAGTACAGAAGGAAGGGAGAGGGTAGCCCTTAGCTTGAATTCAGTTGTTTAGGGCCTTCTCATTGAACACCAGTTACACAAAAGACCATCCCAATTGAAGTATTGAGTAAATCTATTGACCCAAGCAAAAGAGCAAATAGAAATTGCAATACATATTAGAATATACCAGAAAAATATACATGAATGAATGAGTTCTACATCTGGGAGCAAGATAGTATCTTAGCTCAAATCAAGAGGAAGAGCCCAGTGTGACTTATGGAGACCCATTCTAGGGAGGCCAGTGGGAAATATGAGGTACATTGAAAAGCTAGCTTCCCCTACATGTCTGTAGTTTCTCTCTCCATGGAACTCTGTAACCAGTTCTGTATATCTCTTATGGCGTGTATGGGGTGTTCAGGGAGGACCAACACCTCTGGTATGAGGGCTTACTGAGCTATTTTCAGGGCTGCTCATCTACCTTTGGCTTCCACCTTCACCCCACTCTCGCCTGTGACTGCAAGAAGCTGGAGCATGCATAGTGCCCACACCCTGGAAACAGTTTCAGCTGATGGCCTATAAACCAGGTTGAGGGTAACCTATAGAACCTATAGGCCTTAAACCTGTTGGTGAGTTAGAAGGATGTGTACCCCAAGCACGTGAAGACTTCCCCCAGTGGAATGGGTGGAAGAGAATAACTTGTTCTGACGGCCATGAAGGCAGCTAAAGCTGGTGCTATGGAACACTTAGAGTTTGGTCAGCTATCAAAGAGGCCAAGATCATCCACTGTATCCCAGGCCATCACCAGTCACCCTGACTTTCGTCTTGCCACTAGACGTTGATGACTCTGGAAGAGAGAGTGAGACTGACAACTTTGTGCAACTTTGCCTCACTTAATTCCAATTCATGCCCAAGTCAAAACATCACCCGGGATATCATTTGTCCTCTGAAAATGAAGGACAAACAACAAATCCCTTATATAGATAGCATTATACTCAGTTCTTAGCTTTCTCTCCATTAACTGGTAGCCATGTCCATTAGATTGTAAATCCCTTGAGGGCAGGAACTGTCTTTTGCCTTTTTTGGGTACCCTCAGTGTTTAGCTCAATGGCTGGCACATTGTAGGCACTTAATAAATGTTTATTGAATGGAATCTTCCTTTATATAGGGAACAGCATGCAAAATGTCCCTTGCCGATTCCAGTAGGTTGTGAGTTCTAGGTGGGTAGTGTTTTACCTAGGTCATATAAGGTGACTTGGCACCTAGAACAGGGCTCAGCCCATACCAGGTAGTAAATAATGTCTGTGTTTGCTGAGAGGATGGCTACCCTATTCTCATGTAATGTCTGAGACCAATGCAAAAGGAATAATCCACTTTCTTTTTTTTTTTGGAGGGGGGAAGGCAGGGCAATTGGGGTTAAGTGAAAATGAGTCTTCTTGACTCCAGGCCTAGCACTCTATGGACTATGGTACTCCCTAGCTGTGGGAGCGATTGTATGTGTGAAGGATTTGGCTCATGCCACTTATGAGGTTTCTTCAACCAGGCAGTACACTGGCAAGAATAGTGTATCTATAATCAAGGGACCTGAGTTCAAATCCCAACTCTTCTGCTTCCTAGCTATATAACCTTGGGCAAGTCCCTTAAGCAACCTAGGCCTCACTTTCCTTGTCTGCAAAATTAGGGGGCTGAATTAAATGGTCTCCCAGCTCCTTTCTATGATATTGTCCAAATCAATGATACTATTATCATATTCACTTGCTCCCTGAGACCTTTCCTCATCTGTAAAATGAGGACACTGGATTAGATGACCTTCTCGGTCCTCAAAAATCCCTCCACTTTCCTGCATTTGCTCACATCATAAACTATCCTTAGACTGTCCTCCTTTCCCATCTTCATCTGATGAATTCCTATCCATTCCTATCAGTTATAATATCACCTGCTCCATGATGCTTTCCGGGAGCCTCCCCATTAGTGTCCACCTTTCCACCCTCAGCCCTCATACAGCACTTTTTTCAACATGTCATATTGTATATCATATTATAAGTGTCTTAACTGCCTACTAGACAGCAAGCTTCATGACTTCTGGGACTGCTTCTTAAGTGCCTGGTAGGGAGTAAATGCTTCCTTGATTGATTAGCTAGGCTTTATATTGTCCCCAGTGCTTAGCATACCATTGTTGTGGTTGATCCTTCAGGTTTGTTTTTTTTTTTTTAAAAAAAAAAAAAAGACCAATAGGGGCAGCTAAGTGGCCCTGGAGTCAGGAGGACCTGAGTTCAAATCCCACCTCAGTCACTTGACACACTTAACTAGCTATGTGACCTTGGGCAAGTCACTTAACCCCTATTGCCCTGCCTTCCCCCCTCAAAAATAAAAAAGAAGAAAAAGACCAATGACATCACAATATTGGAGTCAGGGTTTCCCAGTGCATGAATATCTGGTCACTGGATCCAGATGGCTCTGGAGGAGAAAGTGAGGCTGGTGACCTTGCACAGCCCTCCCTCACTCAAATCAAATCAAATACACAACATTGTGTTTGTCTGTGGCTGATCACTTTTAATATGAGTTTGGAAAGCACAAGCGGTCCATTAGAACATTTAGAGTGGAAGTGGTTCTAGTTGTGCACAGCTCACATTTTTCTTGTACTTCTATGATTCTACTTCACTCAATATACAATTCCTTCTTTGATGTGGGCACTCCATGCTACACGGTCCTGTGCCAGTGTTTCCCATGTCTCACAGTCAATACTAAAGTTCTTCAGATTCCTTGAGAGTGTCCTTATGTTGCTTCTTCTGACCACCATGTGAGGGCTTACCTTGTATGGGTTCTCCATCTTTTGGGTATATGTGCATGTGGCCAGTCCATCAGAGTTGTGTTCTCTGTATTCAAGTTTGAATGCTGGGCAGTTTGGCTCTAGAGAGGAGATCAGAGTCTGGTACCTTATCTTGCCAGGTGATCTTCAGGATCTTCCTGAGACAATTCAAATGGAAGTGATTCAGTTTCCGGCATGGCGCTGGTAGACTGTCCAGGTTTCATTGGCATGGAACAGTGAGATCAGCACAGTGGCTCTGTAGACCTTGGGTTTGGTAGACAGCCTGATGCCTTTTCTTGCCACACTTTCCTTCCCGAATGCTGAGCTGGCTCTGGTGATACCTGCATCAACCTCATCATCTACGTGGACAGCCCTGGAGAGATACAGCCCAGGTAAGCTCACCTAGTTAGCACAGTAAATGCTTAGCAAATGTCTGTTGA
This sequence comes from Trichosurus vulpecula, assembly GCF_011100635.1. Taxonomy (NCBI): domain Eukaryota; kingdom Metazoa; phylum Chordata; class Mammalia; order Diprotodontia; family Phalangeridae; genus Trichosurus; species Trichosurus vulpecula. The sequence goes on along the minus strand of NC_050577.1, from coordinate 218,282,360 downwards.
ATGAGGCTCAAATGGGTCAATTGATTTGCCAAGGAGCTAAGAAACACCAAGAGAAGGTAATACGAAGTATAACCACCCCCATTTTAGAGGTGAGGAAATTGAGGTTCATCTTTATTATGAAAAGATTTCATTATGTCACTCCCTTGTTCAGAAATCTTTAGTGGCTCCCTATGGTTTATGGAGTCAAGTTCAAAGTTCCCTAGAGTCTCCCACTCTTGAGGCAGTAACACAGCAAACTGGAGAGAGATGGGGATGTGGAGTCATAGATTCAGAGCTGAAAGGGACCTGAGAGGTGACCTGGTCCAACTCCCTCATTTTACAGATGAGGAAACTGAGGACCAGGGAGGTGGTGGTTTGCTCCCAACAAAAGGGCAGAACCAGAATTCAAACCCAGGTCCTCCAACCACGCATCCAGCCCTATGTCTACCATACCATGAGTATATCTAGTGTATACTGCTTTGTGCCAAATGAATACCAGTTCTTTTCTCTGGCCTTGGGAAGGCAGCCTTTCTGGGTAGCCCATCATTGTTAGGGAGGTTTTCTTCCCTACCTCTCCTTCTGTAGCTTCCCCTCTCCCACCCTCGGTCCTCATTCTGCCCTCAGAAGTCTGATATGTGATTGTTTAGATTTGTCCCACATTTTTGTCCTCACAATCTACCCTCCCTTAGACTGTTGGGTCTTATGATCAACATTTAGCCACCAAGGCCTCAACCCCATCAGAATTTGGCCTGGAGAAGAACAGGAAGTGGCTTTGCTGACTCAAGGACACTCCTTCTGAGTCAGGGACATACCCTACCTTGGCCAGCTCTAGGGGACAGGTTTTTTTTTTTTTTGGAGGGGAGGGTCTAGCTTTGGAATGAAGTGAATGAGTCAGATTTTTGACTAGCTCTGAGCAGCTGGAGGAGGAATGGAAATAAGGCTTTTTCTCTTTCAATTGATGACCTGCTGAGTGCTGCCTTCAGGGCTTGACCAAGGTGGCCCCTCCCAGGACTAAAAGGGAGCTCAGTGATCACTGGGTCCAATCTTATCATGTTAGAGGAGGAAAAACTGAGACCTAGAGAGATGAAGTGACCCAAGGAGACACAGAGGAAGAGCTGGGAAAATTCAATTCGACATATTTTTAAAAATCTTTAATGCTTTTTAAAGTGCTTTGTTTATATATCATCTCATTTCATGTGCTTTGTTTATATATCACCTTCAAGTCATGAGGCTCCATGGTAGAGTGTAAAGAATACGACAGCCTTTGGAGGGTCTGGGTTCACATTTTGCCATAGTAGCTTACTACCTGTGGGGTGTTAGGCAAGTCACTTAAATTCTCTGGGCCTCAGTTTCCTCATCTGTAAAACAGGGGAGTTGGACTATGCTGTCCCTTCCAGCTCTGAATCTATGATCCTATGAATTCCAAATATGTCCCTCCTCCTACTCAAAGAGGTGGGGGGCAGAGGGAGGGGGAGCAGTTCAACAAAACAAAACAAAAAATTAACTCAGTTTGACAATATATGCAAAGTTCTGCACACATAGTCCCCCACCTCTGCCAAGGGAGGAGGGAAGTTCATTTTCTCATCTTGCCTTCAGACCCAACCCTAGCCATTATAATTGCCTAGGATTCAGTGGTTTTTTTCTTTCCATTATTTCTGGTAGTTTCCCTTCCTCCTCCACCCCCCCCCCCAATTTTTCAGCTCTACTTTTTATGCATTGGTTTCCCCTATTAAAATGGAAACTCCTTGAGAGCAGGGGCTCTTTCTTTTTGTTTCCACTTTTATTTCTAATGCTTAGTATAGTGCTTGGCACATAGTAGGTGCTTAATAATTAATAATCTCTCTCTTCCTCCCCTCTGTGAGTATGTCTCTCTGTCTTTTTCTCCTCCATCTTTCCCTCTGTGTATGTGTCATTCCCCCCCTCTCTCTTTTCCCTTTCTTTCCTCTCTCTCTCTCTGTGTTTCTTTGTGTCTGTCTCCCTCTCTCCTCACTCTGTGGGTCTGTCTCCATGTCTTCCTTTTCCATTTTCCTCTCCATCTTTCCCTCTTGTGTGTTGCATTCCCTTCTTCTCTCTCTCTTTCTCTCTCTCTCTTTCTCTCTCTTTTTCTCTCTCTCCCCCCCCACCTCTCCTATTGTGTGTCTGTTTCTTTGCATCTGTCTCTCTCCTTCTACATATCCCATACCCCCACCTCCCTTTTTCCTTTGCTCTCTCCCCCTCTCTTTCTACCTCCCTTATAGCAGTAACTGTGTATGTTTTTTTTTCCTGTTTGCATTCTTTCAGATATCTTCCCTCATTTCTTTGAATCTCTCATATTTGCCATTTTTGGAGGCAAAGGAATGTTCCATTACATTCAAGTACCACAATTGGCATGGCCATTCCCCAGTTGATATCAGCAGGCATTTATTAAGGGGTCACTGTTTACCAGGCATTGTACTGGGTTCTGGGGATGTTGACAATTCTTGCCTTGAAGGAGCTTGCTTTCTTTTGGGACACAGAGCAGGAAAACCCAAAAATTGAATGAGTGAATGAAGAAGCATTAAGTAAACACAGTTCAAGATGTAGCTGCAAGAGAGCAAACTAAACCAGGAGGTTGGCATAGTCTTCCAGGAAGCTGAGGAGTCAGAGAGACAGGGGAGGTAGGGCTGCATTCTGGATAAGAGACCACCTGTCCTAAGGAGATGGGAAGCTAGAGTTCTAGCTCAGGGGGAGAACAAGTGGCCAGTTTCAGGGGAATGTTGACATAAAAAGGAGTCATGGTTTCCCGATTATGCCTCTGTTCCCTTTTAGTCCCACACTCCATGATTGAGGTGGGCCGGGTCTTTCCCTCTCTTAAAAGGACTAACTGCCACATTCCTCACCTTTCTTTTCCCCCTGCATCCCAGAACACCTGTTTCTGCCCTATAATCACAAAGTCCTGGAGAGATTTACTTAATTAGTACTGGCAGATAACGTCATTACCCCTTCCCTTTACCAGTAAGCAGTGTCTGTGGAGATGATATCTCCATGAGCCTTAGGTAGAACAGCGTTCTTCTGGGGCAGTTTGGTTTGACTCAGTTCCATTTAAATGCCCTCTGTATTCCAGGCCCTGGGTTAAGTGCTGAGAATACATAGAAATGAAACAGTCCTTAGTTTTAAGAAGCTTCCATTCATTCTGTTTGGGGAGAGATAGCACATGTACAGACATTAGAGCTTAAGAGACTTTTAGACCCTGTATGTCCAAGGTCCTCTGGAGAGGAGGAATCAGGAGAGGCCTCTCATCACTGAGGTGTAGTTGGTGCAGTGAGAAGAATGGTAGGTCTAGAATTGGGAGAGCTGGGCTCAAATACATGACTGTTCCTTATTCCCCGTGTAACCTAAGGAAAGTCATTTGACTTTTCTCATTCTGTGTAAAATGGGACAGTTGAACTAGGTGACCTCACAAGGTCTCTAAGGATGCAACCCTACCTTAAAATCCAGACCAAGAATTCAGCTCTGGTAAGTGTCAATAATTATTTGAAAAGCATTGTGTGTTTATCAAATTCTTTCTGAAAGCTTTCTCCACCATCCAGAAATGGATTTTGAAATCCTTCAATCACCACCCCACCCTTCCCTGGCTCAGTCAACATCATAGAATACAGAACAAAATGTAAGTGTGGAAAGGACTTTGGAGATCATTATAGTTGGGGTGGTTCATAACCTTTTATATTTCTGGACGCCTTAGGTAATGTCTATAGTGAAACCTAGGGACCCTTCTCAAAATAACGTCTTTAAATGCAGGAAATAAAGTACATAAGACAACAAAGGAAACTGATTATATTGAAACACAGTTATCAAAATATTAAAAAAAACCAACAAGTTCCTGATTCCCCAGTTAAGAATCCCGGATCTAGGCCAACCTCCTCATCTTACAGTTGAGGAACCACTATTAGGTTAAGTGATTGGCCCCAGTAATTGAGCCCTAAGGAGTCCAGCCCAAGGCTTCTGATTTCATCGGTCTTCCCACTTCACCATCCTCACTCCAGCCCATGCCATTGGAGCTCTCCTTGAGCCTCCTCTAACTGTTTTTGCCATGTTTAGTGTTTTGGGTTTTTTTTGTAAGAGTTTGTCTTTTCCTAGGAAGCCTCCTCTGGGTTGTCCAGAGGCCACCAATGCTACATGTCACAGAGATATACATTTTATCTCCGCGTCCTCATTTGAAACTCCAAACAAAATGGTTTAAACAGAAATTTAGAAGAGTCGCTTGCTTGTCTAGAAGGCTTTCATTTTATGCCCCTTTGGGTCACGGCAGATTTGTACCATGACAGGAAGTGATTCAGGATGGCTCCAGACAGTTTCTTTGTTGTATCCACTCTGCAAATGAGAGCATTGACTCCCCATGTTGGGTTCTGTGAGTTAGAATGTGGGCTGGCTGCTCTATTGGGTTTCCCCCTGTGCTCAGTCCTCTTCCCCCTCCCAGAAAGAGCTATATGGCATCTCTTTCTTTTAAACATCAAAATGAATGAGAATTCATGTCATCTTGGGAATTTCAGGTGAAATTCAAATGCCCCTAAAGCACACTTAAAGACACCCTGCAGTGTTGGAAACAAAACAAGGTTGTATGAGCCACTAAATCACAGACCTCCCCTGACTTCTGGGCCTTTAGTGATGTCTCATTCCCTTGAATGAATGAATGGATGGATGGATGGATGGATGGATGGATGGATGGATGGATGAATGGCAGAATGCATGAGGGAGCTCATGTGTCAACTTTTTGGAAAGCATTGATGATACAAATAGAAAATCGAGACATCGCTCTCTGAAGCTCATGTTCTCATCTAGAGGGAGATGCTACACACAAGAGACTTTAGCTACCTGCTCAAGTGACAGGGACAAAGGTGATTCATCTTCTTCAGTGTCTCTTCCATGAACAAAAACCTATCCATTTCTGGCGTTGACTTCTTTGTACCGAAGACTTTGATCATGGTGACGACCTCTCCAAACTCCTACTGTAGTGAGAGCCCGCATCATACCATTGCATAAGTTCTAACAAATGAATGAAAAAAGGATGCATTGATATGTAATATGATTATGTGCTTAGTATGTGCTCCAAGGTGTGTTCCAAGTGCAAATCAAAGGCAGTCTCTGCCCTGAAGGAACTGAAATTCTAATGAGGGGAGACAACACATACTGGGAGGATAGTGGATAGAGGCACCATATCCTTTCTAGGAGCAAGGGTGGATTTGATTAGATTAATAATAATAATGACAATAGCTAGCATTTATGTAGCACTTTAAGGTTCACAAAGAAACTTTACAAATGTTATCTCATTTGGCCTTTGCAACAACCCTGGGAGCAAGGTGCTGTTATCATTACCTCTTTTTTCTAGGGAGCCAGTGTAGCTGGAGGGTCAACAACAATAAGCATTTATTACATATTTACTATGTGCCAAGGCTTGTGCTAAATGCTAGGGATACAAAGAGGAACAAAAAACAGTCCCTGCTTTCGAGGAGCTCACAGTCTACTGGAAGAGGCAACATGCAAACAGCTTTGTACAAACAAGCTATAGACTGGATAAATTGGAATTCATCTCAGTGGGAAGGCATGAAGATTAAGGAGGTCTGAGGGGCAGGTTATGAAAAGCTTTAAATGCCAAACTGATCTAGGACTGGAAGGGAACTTAGAGGCCATCAAGTCCAACCCCCTCATTACAGATGAGGAAGCCCAGGCCCAGGGTCACAGAGCTGATAACCTAGACCTGGAGTCAGGAAGACCTGAGTTCAAATATAGCCTCTTATACGTACTAGCTGTGTGACCCTAGGCAAGTCACCTAGCCTTTATCTGCCTCAGTTTCCTCATCTGTAAAATGGGGGTGATAATAATAATTAATAATACCTCTTTCCTGCTGTTGTAAGGACCAAATGAGATATTTCTAAGGTGCTTTATGAAACCTTAAAGCACTATACAAATGCTATCTATTATTATTATTAATTATTAATAATAGGTTTCTGAAGCTGGATCTCAGGTCTTCCTGACTGAATTAGATGCTTTTTCCACCAGGAGAGACTCTGTCACATACTCTTCCTCTGTCCTTTGTAGCACCTGAACAATCTTGGATAAAAAAAGACAACATCTCTCCATCATTAGATTGTAGACTTCTTGAGGGCAGGGCTGTCTTGAATCTCTTTTTATAACCTCATTGCTTGGCACATAGTAGGCACTTAAGAAATGTTTATTGATTGAGGACAAAATGAGACCAAATGAGTTTAACCCTATTGTAGGAAAGGATTGAATTGTCTGAAGGAGCATTTCCTGGTAGGGAGAGTTCATAGGATCATACATAGACTTGGATTCAAGTCCTACTTCTGGTACTTACTGGCATCCTTTGTGACTCTGGGCAAGTCACTTCTCCCAAGCCTCAGGTTTCTTGTGCAAGACCCCTTCCAGCCCTAAAGCTAAGCCCACATATAAATCCTGTTTGCAAAGTACACATGACCTTATCTTTCTACCCCATCTCCTCCTTTCCTCCCTTTGATGTTTGCAAATGATTTTGCTTGCATTATTTCATCCCTCTATTCCTCTACAACTCCCAAATTACAGATGATGATTTTTATGATGCATGAGGAGACATTGGAAGGAGAGGTGGGTCTCTATCTTCCTATCTTTAAGGATATAATCCCATTAATCTGTGAACTTCTTGAGGGTAGAGGCTGCTTTTGCCTTTCTTTGTATCCCCATAGGACTTAGCACATTGCCTGACATGTTTCAATCATTTTTTCAGTCATGTCTGACACTTTGTGATACCGTTTGGGGTTTTCTCGGCAAAGATACTGGAGTGGTTTGCCATTTCCTCTTCCAGCTCATTTTACAGATGAGGAATTTGAGTCAAACAGGGTTAAGTGACTTAAGCACTTCGCAAATATTATTTCATCTGATCCGTAAGTGACACACATCTAATAAGTGTCTGAGACTGGATTTGAACTCAGGTCTTCCTGACTCCAGGCTCAGTGTTCCATCCACTGAACCAGTTACTTGATACACACACATATACATATGTGCAAGTATATACATATTTGTAAATATGAGAAAGATTTCTGATTTCATTGGTATGGGGATCAGAAGTTCCTGGTAGAAGAACTTCCTGTACCAAAGCAGACATACATTTATGATTTAGTAGCTGGGTCTTAAGGATCCTGAGAAGTTTAGATAACTTGGCCACATAATAAAATTATGTGACCACATAATGGTCACATCATAAAAATGAAAAGTAGTTGAGGTATGTTAGACATAATACTGGCTCTAAAGTCTGGAGGTCTTCTTCTGTCTAGTCCCTCCTCAGCCTCCTGTACTGGGCCAACATCTCTGTCCTGGCACAAGGTGTCTAACAAGCCCATCCTGGTCCCTCTTCTTATTTCTCTCCATCTTCTCTCTCTTAGTGATCCCATCACCAGCCCTGGGTTCAGTCATTTTCATCCAAATGGCTCTCACATGGACATTTCTTTCCTGAGCTCCATTGCCACATCACCAGCTGCCTATTAGAGATTCTAGACTGGATATCCAATAAGCATCTCAAAGTCTGCATGCCTAAAACAAAACTCATCATCTTCCTCCCCAACCCAGCCCTCCCTTCCCCTTCCCCATTTCTCTTTCTAGTCATGACCTTGGAATCATCCTGAATTCTTGCAGCACTTGCCCAGAATCGCAAAGGATGCCAGTAAGTACCAGAAGTAGGATTTGAATCCAAGTCTATGATCCTATGAACTCTCCCTACCAGGAAATGCTCCTTCAGACAATTCAATCCTTTCCTACAATAGGGTTAAACTCATTTGATCTCATTTTGTCCTCGGTCAATAAACATTTCTTAAGTATGTACTATGTGCCAAGCAATGAGGATATAAAAAGAGGTATAAGACAGTCCCTGCCGTTAAGAAGTCTATAATCTAATGATGGAGAGCAACTGGCCCCCCATGGATGTTGCCTTTTTTTATCCAAGATTGTTCAGGTGCTGCAACTTCACAACCTTGGAATCATCCTGAATTCTTCACTTTCCCTTGGTTCCCAAAATGGCCAGTTGCTAAATATCCTGCTTCTTCAACAGTTTTAGAATCTGACCCCTTCTCTCCACCTACAGAGATCAGGCGCAAATCTCGCTGGCTTATTGCAATAGCCTCTAATTGGTCTCTCACACTCAAGTCTGTTCCCTCTATTCTCCCTGAAGCTGCTGGAGTGATTTTCCTAAAGCATTGGTCTGATCTGTCGCCGCTCAGTATATCACTGAGACTCTGGCATGGGACCATCCACCATGATGCACCCATATCAAAGAAGGTTCTGTGCTCCATGAGCAAAGCAGAATTGTAGTAGCAAAAGAAACATGAGATGTGCAAATTTAGAGCCATCTCCTTCCAAATGTTCACAGGGACTGTTTGTGCCTGACTTGGGGTAGAGCCTTCCGAGCTTATATCGGTCTGATTGGCCACTGTCGGACACACCGTACATTGACTGCAATGTCACAATGTCATTTTGGTCCTCTTCGGGTACAAAGGACAGCAGTAACAAAATTACTCCTGCTCCCTATTTCTTGGAAAAACACAAACTCTTGTGTTTGACATTTATATCCCTTCTTGGCCTGACTCCAGCCTGCCTTTCCAGCTTTATTACACACGACTCCCTTTCACATGCACTGGGGTCCGGCTAAACTTGCTGTGCCTCATAGTGGGCTATTCCCCTTCATCCTCTCCCCCCATGCACCCACCATGGACCCTCTCTTCATCTTCTCATAGAATTCCTAGTTTCCTTCAAAGTTCGGTTTAATTACTACTTTTTACATTAGTTTTCCTGTGGTACAATGGATAGAGTGCTGGGCTTGTAATCGGGAAGACTCATCTTCCAGGGTTCAGATCAGGCCGCACATACTTCCTAGTCATGTGACCTTGGGCAAGTCACTTAACTCTGTTTGCCTCAGTTTCCTCATTTGTCAAATGAGCTGGAAATGGAAATGGCCAAACACTCTAGTATCTTTGCCAAGAAAACCCCAAATGGGGTCACAAAGAGTCTGAGATGACTGAACAACAAACTACTAGTATTCTGCTCGCAACTCAATTGCCTCATATTTACTTTGAAAATATTTGTAGGTCTATAGATTGTTTCCTGGGACAGCTAGGTGGTGCAGTAGATAGAGCGCTGGGCCTAAAGGCAGGAAGACTCAACTTTCTGAGTTCAAATCTAGCCTTAGACACTTAATAGCTGCATGATCCTAGGCCAGTCGCTTACCATCGATCTACCTCAGTTTCCTCAAATGTAACATAGGAATGATAATAGCACCTACTGCCTCTGGGGGTCATTGTGAGGATCAAATGAGATACTATCTGTGAAGTGCTTAGCACTGGTGTATAGTGGGCACTAGGAAATGCTGATTTCCTTCTTGGAGTTCATCTAGTGCCAGGCACTAAATACTGAGAATACAAAGAAAGATAAAAATACTCTTCTGGTGTGTTACAGTCTATGGGGGAGACAATATGGCAGCAATTCTGTTCATATGACATAGAGGACAAATGATAGGTGATTTCTGAGGGAAGGAACTAGGGGTAGGGAGTATCAGGAAAGGTCCCTTTCAGAAAATGGTACTTGAGTTGAGTCGTAAAGTAAGGCAGGAAAGCCAGGAGGCAGGAGCAAGAAGGAGGAGTATCCAAGCATGAGAACAGCCAGTGAAGATGCCAGGAGTCAGAAGATGGGAGTGTTTTGTTTCAGGACCAGCAAGAAGATAGGTGTTTCTGGACCATAGATAAGTGGAAGGAAGTAAAGTCTAAGAAGACTGGGAATGGAGGAAGGGATTGGATTATGAACTGGGTTTGGGGTAGTTCAGGGAAGAAGTTTGGCTGCTTGTTGCCTGGTAGGGATTAAAAATTTGATTTGGGCAATCCACAAAATGGAAAATTTACTGTGGATGGTCAAGAGTTGGATGGTTAGCCAAGCCCTTGCTATTTTCCTCTCACTCATGTCCCCCTAACTTTGCTCCTCTCTCTGACCCCCATCCCATCTCTTGCATGCAGTTCCCGCACACTAGAAACAAGATGTTAGCTAGGTCCAGTTTCATGGGCAATGTCTTCCTTGGGCAGACTTAAGGCAGGGGTTGTTCACTCCTCAAGCAGTCTGACCCAAGCCACCCTGGGAAAGGATCAGTTTTGGGGACTTTGGAATGTAAGAATATTCTCGACCAAGAACCCCTATGCTTGTCTCAGGTGTGGGGTGCCATGGACATTGCATCCTGTCAGGGCTGCTTCCTGGTTGCAGCTAGTTTCATGTAACCCTCTCAGGCAGCCAGGAAATCAGCTCTGTGGCATACAGAAAGCCATATGGAATTCCACTTTTAAGTCCTTCGGAACTCCCAAAAAAGACTTTTCCAATAGAATCTTGACTTTAAGCTATGAATATTCTACTTGAAACTGGATTCTCCTCTTTTCTTGCACACATTAAAAAAAAAAATCTTGCCTGACTTCTGAGTTGACCAGGCAGAGGCTCTGTAGTTAACAAGTATTAATTAAGGGACTATCATGTGCCAGACAGTATGCTAAGCACTGGGGACCCTCAAGGAGCTCCCAGTCTAATGAGAGAGGCATCATGGAAAAAAAATGACAAAATTATGTACAGACACGTCATATAGAGGTTCACTTGGGGTAGTCTCAGAGGAAGGGCACTAAGATTAAGGAGGACTGGGGAGGGCTTCTTGCAGAAGGTGGGATTTGAAGGAAGTCAGGATGCAGAGACAAGGCTTTTGGAACAGCCAGTGAAAAGACACAGTTGGGAGATACTCCATCTTATGAAATACAGCATGGAAGTCAGGGTCACTGAATCACAGGGTACCTAAGTGGAAAAAGTCTGGAAAGGTAGGAGGGGGCAGGTTATGAAGGGTTTTACTGGCCAAACAGAGGATTCTAGATTTAATCCAAATTAGGGGCATGACAGTGTCAGACCTTCACTTTAGGAAGATCACTTTGACTATTGAGTAGAAGATAGACCTGAGTGGGGAGAGACTTATGGCAGGTAGACCAAGCAGTGGCCTCTTTGGTAAAAGCAAGATGCTCTGACTCAAATGATGGTGCTGGGCCTCAGTTTCCTTAAATGTAAAATGAGGTTGTTAGACTCCATGACCTCTCAGCTCCCTTTCAGCTTTAGATCAATGATCCTTCAAAGCTATACAAAGAGAACAGAAACTTAGGGAAGAGTGCTAAAGATGAGAGAAGAGAATCTGAGTTTGAATCCCAGCTCAGCACCTGGCTACCAAGGGGTGACCCTGGGCAAGTCACTTCAACACTTGGAGTCTCCATGTGTTGTTGTCCAATCATTTCGGCTGTGTTCTACTCCTCGGACCCCATTTGGGGTTTTCTTAGCAAATATACTGGAGTGGTTTGCCATTTCCTTCTCCAGCTTGTTTTACAGATGAGGAAACTGAGGCAAACAGGTTTAAGAGAATGGCCCACAGTCACACAGCTAGTAAATATCTGAGGCTGGATTTGAACCCAGGTCTTCCTGACTCCAGACCCAGCACTATATCTACCGTGCTACCTAACGTCCCCTGGAGCCTCAGTTTACCCATCTGTAAATAAGAGTTAAAAGGGCCTCTGAGGTCCCTTCCAGTTCTAGATCAGTGTTCCTAGGATCCCTGAGGTCCATTCCAACCCCAAATTTGTAATCCCAGGATCCGCAAGTTCCTTTCTCCAGTTTTACCATTTCAAGATGACCAGTTGCATCCTGTTCTAAGCAATGATTCTAAGTGCAATTTCATCAGGAAAAGATGAATTCTTTATGAAACAAATGCCCATCATGTCATTCCATCTCTGGGGCTGACATATAGAGTGAGGTAGGAGAGTGCAGAGTGGGACAGTTGGGGGGAGGATGGAGGACAAGGGAAAAATACCAACTTTTCTCCAACCCAGCCACCTTGTACTGTGTTAGGAAAAGGCTGCTCTTGTACCAAGTTGGAGCTGGTTAGAAGCTCCTCCCCTGGGGTGGTGGAACAGGAAGAGGTGGGGGGTCAGGAGCTCCGCTGTGTCTGTTCAGAGAGAGTGTGTGTCTGCGTGTGCGTGCGTGTGTGTATGTGTGTGTGTGTGTGTGTGTGTGTAGTTACCGTTACCATTTTATTATGTGTGTGTCTTATATTACAGCCATGCTGAACATCAGCGGCCAGAGAGAGAGGAGAAGGGAGGAAAAGCCTGTTTACACAGACTGCAAACCGCTTGGGGAATAGCGCAGTAAAGGAAGTGAGCCCGCTCTCTGTCTGACTGCTCCAACTTCCTGCTCTCTCTCTCACACACACAGCAGAAAAAAAGAGAGAGGGAGAGAGGGAGAGGGAGAGAGAGCGACAGAAAAAAAAGGGGGGGAAATCAGGATCTCATTACAAGAGAAACAGACCGTTCGCAGACGCCTGTCAGCATGGAAAATCGGGGGATTTTACCCAGTTCCTCTTAAAATATTACCCAGCAGAAGAATTGGTTAAAGCTCATCCGACATCTGGGTAAGTTGAGGGGCTTCGCTCGCTCGTGCGGTTGCAAAGTCAGAGCTGCTGCAAAGTTTGGGTGTTCTCGGGGCTGGGGCTAGGGGTGTCCGGTGGGGGTCTCTCGGGGGCCCCCTCCCCTGTGGATGGTTGTTTTGTTGCAGAGGCTCTGTGTGTGTGTGTGTGTCTCCAGCGGGATGTACGGACCCGATGCTGCTTGAGCTCCCTGGCAGCCACTCCCCGGGGCAGACACTCGCCCTGAGCCTCCAGCCGTCTGCCCCACTTTGTCTGCTCCTATGACCAGCGGGTTGCAGGACTGCTTTTTGAGCCTCCTTATTCTGAAGTAGGGGAGACAAAAGCAGTAGGGATGCTCTTACATCTTCGGGGCGCTCCCCCTTTCTCCTGTCCGGAGAGTGCTTGCGGTGAGGAGTGAGGCGCACCCCGAAGGATAAGGGGGGTGGGTGGGGAGGGATGGACAGGGAAGATTGGAGACTCCTCCCCAGTCTTTCAGGGAGAGTGTCTGCTAGGAAAGGGGGCAGAGAGGACAGCTGTTTGTTGAGCTTTGGAGGGCGTACTTATTTCAGTCCTGAATTTAGAAGAGGCAGCAACCGTCCTAGGTGGACCCCTGGGGCAGAAGGAGAGCAAAGCTTCCTGGAAAAGTGAAGGGATCTGGAGGGGGAAAAAAGATGAAGTCACTTTCTTGAAGGAAGAGAAGGTGTAGATGGGGTGGGAAAGAGAGTGTGGAACAGCGACTCTGGGGAGAGCCCTGACCTCCCCTCCCCACCCCGTGTGGGACATTTAAAGGTCCCTGAAGCTAGCAGGAGTTGGAACCAGGGAAAAGCAGGGGAGATCTGTCCTCCAGCCGGACCAGTACTGCTTTCAGCGATCTCGCAAATGTTTGTCAATAAAGTGCGGGGGGTGGGTAGGCGTGACATTGTCGGGAGGGTTGCCCGTGCATATTATTTTTCTTTTTTTAGTCAAAAAAGGGGTTCTGGGTTTGTTGGCTAGGCTTCCCCAGCTGATCAAAGTGTGTGTAGAGGGGAGGAGGAGGAGGAGGAGGAGGAGGAGGAGTCATTTCTGGGGCCGGGGGTGGGAGCGAGTGCTATGATTTCAGAAACTGCAAAGGGGGCTTTAAAAAAAAAAAGAAGAGAGTGTCGGGAGAATTTCTGGCTTGTCTGGAAACAGGAGGACTAATTGCCATGCGCTTCCGCTTTGAAACTGGCACCAGACAACATCTTGAAAATGAGTCACTTCAGCAGCTCACAAAGAAACTCTGTGGTTTTTCTCCTGCTCAGGTTTATGTATTTGCGCTTTTTACAGTTTCCTTTGTAGTCTTCAAGAGTCTCTCCAGCCCCCGGCCCCCTATTCCCGCCGTGCCCCCCCTCCAGCTTTTTAAAACCCCCTGGCCCACTTTGCCACTTTCCACCCTCCTGAAAGAAAGGGGGTGGGGAAGAAAGGAGAGAGTTGTTTTTGGATTTGGCTTTGCAAGAGAAGGTTAGAAAGACTGATGCTGCAGGGGGAAAAAAGTTCCCTGAATTTTCCACTGGCTTTTGCAGGAAGAGAGCCCCTTCAGTCACCGCTAAGTAATGTCTGCACACACACACACACACACACACACACACACACACACACACACACACACACACACACACCCAACTAATCTCATTAGGAGTTTCCGTTCTTTTAACACAGGAGGGTTTTTGTGAAGCCAACCCCTGTCCTGACTTTCTCAGACAGAGCCCAGCGACTAAAAGGGAGACAAGTTACATCTTTATTTATTTAGGGGCTCAGGAACAAAACAAGACTTTCCAGGCTCAGCAGCTTTGCAAGGAGTATAGCCCTTGGAACTTTTGCAGAGTCTCATCTCTCCCTTTGCCTTTATTACTACTATTTTTCTTCTCTGGCCAGCCAGCTTGCCTTTCCCCTCCCTAATTTGTTTTGCATGTGCTTTGAGCTTTTTTGGCTTCCAGAGGTTCTTGCAGACCCATCTTCTCAAATATTTACTGTAGTTTTCCTTGGGGTGGGGGGGAGAGGGTTGGGGAGGGAGAGAGAAGCTGAAACATGTTCCAGACATCTATTAATGACCCTAAATCAATTTCAGATCCCTGTTGCCAAGCAAAATAACCCTCTGATATCTCCCCCTCTGTTGTACAAGTTTATTTGAGAAGAGGTCAGTTATGAGTTTCAATTTATGGGGATTATAAAGTTAGAGATTGTCTTAGAAGGTTCCTGGGTCTGTCCATAGAGAAAGTTGCCTATATATTTTTTTAGAGGTGCCAGTAATGAATTTGGAAGTAGAAACTATGTGTGTGCGAAAGACTCTGGCATTTATATGGTAGTTATGAAAAGGATGAAGCCTTTAGCAGATAAGTTTGCTTTTTTAAGCCATTTGTGATTACAGAGAAATGTAGTTATTCCATTAAAAAGATTAAGGGGTGTTGAATTGGGCAAAAGAATTGAGAGAGGGAGTGTGGGTGCTTGAAGAGATGCTTGAAAAGTGCCCTATGACCCTTTTCTATCTTGGAGTATTGTTAGAATTTGCAGTCACTGGATAGCTTTAGGAAGATCCAGGGCCCCACTTCAGAGGCCTCTTGGAGTAATGGGAAGTGTTGGCCTTAGAACATTGTTGAAATGAGTGGAATGGAATTGTACCTCAGATACTGGCACTGTCACTTGTGACAGGAGTGGGCAAGTAACTGAGCCTCAGTTTCTTGGTCTGTAAAATTGGGATAGAGTAGGGATACCTTGTGCTGCTTTTCTTGTGGTCATTGGGGAGGTTCTTTGTAAACTTTAATGGATCATAGACCTATCACTTGTTATGAAAAAGGAAATTGATTAGTGATCTGGCCTCCAGGCCAGGAAAATCTGGGTTCTAGATGGGACTGTGATCCATACTGGCTGCTCTGTGACTTTAAGCAAGCAAGTCCCGTAATGTCTCAGTTTCCCAGCCAACTAAGACTCTAAGTTTCTTAGAAGGTTCTAACCTGCATTACTAGGGGGGAATTGCCTCCTCTTCAGTCTCTAGCAAATCAGATTCAGTCTCTATCCCATTATTAGAATATAGCAAAGCAGTCTGGCACTTGTGTTGATCTCTCCTCTTTGACCAGGTACAGTGGAGGAAACTGAGACGAACAGAGGCTGTGTGGCTTGACTAGGTTCACACAGCTAATAATTATCTAAGGTTGGATTTGAACTCAGGTCTTCCTGTCTCCCTGCAATAGCTGTCTCTTCTTCCTTTTCATCAAATAGGCAGATATGCATATTTGTTCCCTACAAAGCTGATAGCAGGATTACTCTAACAAAAAGTTTTCAGATTAGTGGTCAAGATTTCTTTAAGGATGGAGATTTAGAGCATTCCCATATTTAGAGTCTGCCCATCTTAAAATTAAAAAGTTGAGGGTCTTAGAATCAGACTATTGCTTGGAATGCACACTATTTCATATTTTACTACTAGACTGGACATTTAAAGTTGTAATCTGCAATGCTGTAAATAGATTATATGTTTTTCTTGAAAAATATAACAAATTGCACCAATACTATCCCAACGGCATAGCTTTTTGGCCACATTGGACAAGTTATAGGTTTCTAGGCTTCTGGGCACTCAAGTGATGCTGCTTATAGAAGCATAGGCTTTTAGAACTGCTGAGTTCCTCTAGGGTGGGGGATCTTGCCTGTTTCTGTGTGTTCTGGCCGCATTTGGGTGATTGCTGAAGCCTACAAATTCTTTCTCAGTATCATGTTTTCAAACTGCAATAAGACAAAATGCACAGGATTACAAAGGAAACCAATTCTATTGAAATAGTTGTGATTTTTTTTAATAAGTTCACAGACCCCCACGTTAAGAACTCCTGATCTAGTCCAACTCATACAGAGCAGCTAGCATTTATATAGCACTTTAAGTTTTGCAGAGCTCTTTAGTCTGTTATCTCATTTGATCAGTTTACACATGGGAAAACTGAGGCATAGAGAAGGAAAGTGACTTTCCAAGATGACACAAATAGTAACTGTCATCCCTGAGAGTCAAACCCAAGTCTTTGGATGCCAAATGCAGGGTTCTTTCCATTGTACCAAGCTGTTAGTGTATTGGGTTCAAAAAAGATTGTATCACCATCAGTAAAGTAACAAAAGTTCTGTAATAAATCAACAATTACAAAGTATCCTGGGAGCAGTGTACACAGAGACAAAACTAAGCAGCCCCTACCTTCAAGAGCTGTACACTCTTTTGAGAGGAAACAACACATCTGTATATAATTCAATGCAAAATATAAACAATAAATACAAAGTAATTTTAGGGGGTAGCAGGAAAGACCACATGTAGGAGATACAGCTGGAGTTGAATTTTAAAGGAAGCTAGGAGTTCTGAGAGGTGGAGGTAAGGAGCAAATGTATTCTGGGAATCTATTATTATTATTTTATTTTTCAATGGTATTCCTATAAAAATGGGCCGGGGATAAGTCAGTATCTTGCTATTATTCATTTACGTTTAACGTTTTTTAGAGCAGAGGTTCTTGACTTCTTTTTTGTCATGGATGCCCTTTGACAGAGTCTGCTGAAACCTGTGGACCCCTTTGTTTTTAAATGCATAAAATAAAATGCATAGGATTACGAAGGAAATCCATTGTATTTGAATGGAGCTATCAAAATATTAAAATTCATTCCACGGACCCCTGGCTAAAAACCTCTGTCCTAGAAATTGATGTTTTTTGTTACTGTCTCGTTCTTGTCTCATTCAGAGACATGCAATAGAAATAGCCTGCATTTATATAACACTTCAAAGTGTGCAAAGGTCTTTATGAATATTATCTCGTTTGATAAAACACAACAGCCCTGAGAGATAGGCGATTTTATTTCAG
This sequence comes from Trichosurus vulpecula, assembly GCF_011100635.1. Lineage (NCBI taxonomy): Eukaryota > Metazoa > Chordata > Mammalia > Diprotodontia > Phalangeridae > Trichosurus > Trichosurus vulpecula. Next base: position 218,265,083 of record NC_050577.1, on the reverse strand, counting down.
ATGGGGATACTGGGTCAGACAGAAGCAAAATGATTTGCCCACGGTCACACAGCTAGTTAAGCCTGAAATCTGAGGATTTAAAATCAAAGAATTGTGGTTCAAATCTTGGATCCGTTAATTAACGCCTCCAGGATTACACATAAAATCCTCTGGAGTTCGGAGGGCTTCATAACTGGGCCCCCTCCTACTTTTCCAGTCTTATACCTGACTCCTCACTCTGTTCTCGGGGACCCACTGACACTGGCCTCCTCAGAGTTCAGTGAAGAGGACACCAGCTCCTGACTCAGCTTTTTCACTGGCTGTTGCCCATGCTTGGAATTGTCTTCTTCCTCCTCACTGCCTCCTGGCTTTCCTGGTTTTCTTCAAGTCCCAGCTAAAGTCCCAACTTCTACAAGAAACTTGTTCCAGTACTCCTTATCTTAGTGTCTTCCTGTTGATAATCCTCAATTTGTCTCATATACATATATATATTATATATATATTCTCATATATTCTCTAATCACATTATCATATATTCTCTAATATATATAAAATCTCTAATTTATCATATATTATGTACATATATATTCTCTAATATATATTGTATATAATAAATCTCCAATTATAAATTATAAATGGATAATCTCTAGTTTTTCATATAGCATGTGTGTATATATATATATTCTTCATTATATGTATATAAAATCTCCCATATAGATCTATAACTTCGAATTTATCTTACATATACATACATATATATACACACACATATATATATGTACACACAAAACAAGATCTATATCTTGGTTGAATAGAGTTGCTTTCATGTTGTTTTCCTCATTAGATTGTGAATTCTTTGAAATAAACGACTGTTGTTTTGGTTTGGTTTTTTTTTGCTTTTCTTTATATGCCCACTGCTTAGTATTATGCATGACACCTTAGGTGGCACTTAATAAATGTTTATTGACTGACAGCATAGTGCCCAGAACATAGTAGGTACTTAATAAATGCTTGTTAACTGTCTCTGTGATCTGGGACAAATCTCGTAACCTGTCTGGGTCTCAGTTCTTCAATGGTAAAATGAGAGGACTGAACTCATTGGGCCTCTAAGGTATCTTCTGGTTCTGATTCTGTGATCCTTTGATCTTTGTTGGGGCAGCTAGGTGGCACAGTGGTTAGAAGACTTGAGTTGAAATGTGATCTCAGACACATCCTAGTTGTGTGACCCTGGGCAACTCACTTAACCCTGTTTGCCTCAGTTTCCTCATCTGTAAAATGAGCTGGAGAAGGAAATGGCAAACTGCTCCACTGTCTCTGCCAAGAAAACCACAAATGGGGTCATAAGGAGTCAGGCATGACTGAACAACAAAGATGATTTTTTTTCATAAAGTTTAGACAGAAACAGTCCTGGGACAAGTCATTGTCTGGCTATTATGTTTTAATATTTAATGATATGTGGATTATTGCATGGGTGGATACAGAACTTTTTGGTAACTGAATAGAAGTATCGTGAATTTGCTTCTTTTATAAATGAGTATACTGAGATTCCCAGAGGTAAATTGACTTGCCCTGCATTCACATGCCACTGGGCTTATGACTGGAGCCCAATTCTAGCACTCCTTCTGTGCTATCAGGTACCAGATACCCTACATTTATGGATGGTTTAAAAAAAACTCTTCTGACTCAGTTCCCTCTTCAGTGCAATGAGGGGTTTGGACTAGATGACCTCTGAGATCCTTCCATGTCCTCAAAGGTTCAAGTCCTATAACTTGCACATATTACTTCCAGAAGCACCTTCCCACAGAAGGTTTCAAAACAATGGTCTCATTAAAAAAATTAATTAAGAACTCTCTACAGGCATGCTTTTACTTCCTGGAGTGAAGGAAGAGCTTTGTTTTCACTGAAAATGATTTACTGCTTGCTAATTTGCAGCTATACTTTCTTGCAGCCCCTTGGAGTGACTCAGTCACCACCATCAAAGCTCCCTGAGAGGTGGTGAATCCTTCACTTGCTGTGGTTTTTGAGGGTGGTGTGCCATCCGCTTTGTTCCCAAGTATGAAAGATGAGGAAGTTGGCAGTGTGGTTGCTGAGGCACTAGTCAATTACCCATACACAGAATGAAGAATCCAAAGTGTCACTTGGCCAGTCGAGGCGAGGACCTGCCCTGGTTGTATGGCTTTTTTAGGCAGGAATGATTGTGTCTTGTGTCTTGAGCTGACTAAAAATCATCCATGCTCTCTGGGCTGGGTGTCAGTGGTCCCAAGTTAGACTCAAGGATCATAAATCTAGACTTAGAAGGAATTTTTGCAGTCGAGTGAATGCTTGAACTCAGGTCATCTGACCACAAAATTCAGGATATTTCTACTTTGCCATGGTAGCTAACCTGGTACTAGGAAAATGAATGGGTATTTTACCCAGTAATTGCCCAGTGAGCCCACTGGCTGGCCTTGAAGTGTTAACTCATAGTTCTAGAGCTGGAAGGGGACTATTCAGTCCAATTTTTTTTCTTACAGATAAGGACACTGAGACTTAACTGTAGGAAGTGATTTGCCCAGTGTCACAGAGGCAGGAAGCCCCACCATCAGAATTTGAAGCCAGGTCCTCTGACACCAGCAGAGCTGTTGCTTTTTCCATCATCCTGGTTGTCATGACCTAACACATTGAAGCAGCATTTTTCTACAGGGACAGTAGGTGTGTTTATAGCTTGGTTGACTAGCCTGACTCTTCTTCCTGGAATGTTGAGGATTCTTGAAGGGCCGAGCTGCTGGGATGATGAAGTGGGTCGTTGCTCTCTAGGTGACTTAAGGATGAGTCATGATTTTCAGCCTGACATCAAGGTATAGTAACAGGAAGTCCACTGTGCTACCAATTCAAAGAAAATGTTAAATAGATGAAGACAGGAACCAAGCCAGATGAAATCCAAAATATACCTTGTCTCTTGCAAACACATTTTCCTTCAGAAAAAAAAAAGGAAGATAAAAAGGTGGTTCTTCTATACTTAGAACTGGTCCATCATCCCTACTTTGTTGTATTACCTACTGGTGAACGAGGCATTTAGATTTTGGGAGATTTGAATTTTTTTTTTCATCCAGGGCTCATCAGATTGAGGGTTGCTTATCTATGTGGTTAAATGAAAGTAATGAAAACTTAGAAGGTAGCAACTCTGGGTGTTTGGAGTTGTAAGGCAGCCCCCTACCCCTACCCTGGCGGAGTTAAACCAATCTGAGTTTTCTCATTTCCATCAAAAAGAGCTTTCTGCAAACCCTCAGAAACTGTCTAGTCTGGTCTCAAAATCGGGCTGGTGTTTATTCCATCCAATACACCAAACACCTGTAAAGTGTCTACAGATAAATTTGGCATCCTTGACCAGGATAAAAAAACAAAAACAAAAAAAAAACCCAATAAACATAAGTGGCTTTAAGCTTCATACATCTTGTGCTAGATTTTAATTGATATGTTTTGTCATCATATCACCTGTATTCCCCCTTATATCTTTCCCTTTCTCCTTCCCAGAGAGCCATTTCTTATGACAGATTTTTTTTAAAAAAGAGGAACACAGCAATACATTGAAAAAAAGCCGATATCATATGTGTTGTTTAACATCCATGGATCACCTCCTCTTTTCCTTTATGAGGAAACTAAGATCCAGGGAAGCTGAGGGTCACATAAGGTCACATAAGACATGAATGGCAGGGCCAGGATTCAAATCTGTCACGGGATTGGAGGGTTCTAGCCCCAGGGCTTGAAGGCCCCTCAGAAACCCCCTAGTCCAACCCCCTTATTTTATAGATAAGGAAGTTATGGAACAGGAGGTCAAGTGACTTGGCTAAGGTCACACAGTCAGAATCATTCAGTGTGACATTTGAACACAGATCCTTTTACTTCAGTGCTTTACTTCAATGCACCAGATAACTACTGCCAATGATTGTGTTATTGGTGCAAGTAAATATATTTTATGGAAAGTAATTTTTCCCCTGTTGTTTTTACAATGAAATAGGATTTGAATCAAGCTTAGGAGCTTTTGGAGCAAGAAGGGACCTTGGCTGGGTGTGTAACTTACCTCTTAGACCTACGTGGTCATTCCCTCTGAGAAAAGGCAGATGTGACTTTGAGTAAATGTAAATATTAATATGGGCATAAGCAATTAATCCTTTTAAAGGCAGTGAGATACAGTGGAAGCAGTACTAGACTGGGAGCCAAGAAGGCCTGGGTTTGAATCTAGACTCATATATTTGCTGGCTGGGGGGCCCTGGGTGAAGTGCGTCATTCAGCCTCAGTTTTCCTTTCTGTAAAATAGGGATAATAATATTACCTATCTCACAGGGTTGCTGTGAGGTAATACATTAAACTACTGTTGTTTTTCTTTTGGGAATTGGGAAAAACTAGATAAAAGGACTCAAGGAGAGGACTTTAGAAAGTGGGCATTAGAAATTGGTTTGAAAATGCATAGACCACATTTCTAATTATTTACAAATGATTTATGGCTGGTTCCCTTTTCCGTGCTCAAATAGGGCAAGTGTGGAGACCAGAGGACCTGGGTTCAAATCCTACTTTGTAAACTTACTACCTGTGTGGCTTTGGGCAAGTCAGCCCAGTTTCCTCATCTGCAAAATGAGGTGGTCAGAGTAGATGGCCTCTGGGATCTTCTGGCTCTGGATGTAGGATCCTATGAATGTTGCAGTGGCAGTGGCGGCAGCGGTGGCTGTGACAGCAGTGGTGGTGTTGATGGTATTGGTGGCGGTAGTGTGGTGGTTTGTAGGCTTTTGGCTGGAAAGCACCTTAGAGGTCATGGAACTCAACTCCATCATTTTACAGGTGAGAACACTTAGGCTCCAGTAGATTGAAAAAATTGCCCACGGTCACATAGCTAGTCAGTATTAGAAATGATATTTGAAGCCAGATTTTCCTGACTCCCAAATGTAGCATTCAATTGTCATATGTGATGTTGCTTTGTAAATTACCATAAAGTTCTAAAAATCTACCATATTCTCTATTTTTAAAATATTTAATTTTTATTGATATCTTTTATTTTCATATCACCTTCATTTCCGAAGGCATCTCTCTCATCTACTACCCAGCAAGCCATTGATTCAAAAAACACAAACAAAAGACAGGAAAAAAGCCATTCATTAAAATTAAGAAACATATCAGCAAAGTTTGACAGTATATGCAATGAAGGGAGCAAGGTAGATTGCTTCCTCTTTCCTTCAAGGAAAATCTTGATCAACAGAATCATACAAATTCTCACTGTTTGATATTAAATCAAATTTAATCTAACTAAAAGGAGCTGACAAATTAGGTCTTACTAAGATTATAACTTTGAAAATTGAATGTCCTTGAGATATTATTTAAAGGGATTTTGTGGAGAGCTCAGACAAGTCTCTGCCTTTTCTCCACCACCTTGGCTGTACCCTTCCCCCACCCCCCAAGAATTACTTGTCCTTCCGAGGGAGATCAGTTTCTTGCTCAAGGAAGCATTGAGGTGGTACGTTGGATAGAATGCCAGGTGTGGAGTCAGGAAGACTTAAGTTCAAAGTGTCTGAGACATTTACTGGCTGTGTGACCCTGTGCAAGTCACTCAACCTCTGTTTGCCTCAGTTTTCATATCTGTAAAATGGTGATAACAATAGCACCACACTCCCGGGGTTGTTGTGGAATAAGTGACCTGCCCAGCAAGCCATTGATTCAAAAAACACAAACAAAATACAGGAAAAAAGCCATTCATTAAAATTAAGAAACATATCAGCAAAGTTTGACAGTATATGCAATGAAGGGAGCAAGGTAGATTGCTATTGCATGGTAGAACTGGGACTTGAATTAACCTAAGGCTTCTGACCCCCAAGTCCAGTGTTCTCCCCTTCTCCTACCCAGCCAGTCATTCCTTGTAACTAAGAATAATAGTGATAATTAAAAGAAAGATCAGAAAAGCAGTTAATAAAAACTAAATATCATGTCAACCAAATCTGACAGTATGTGCACCATTCTGCACCCATAGCCCCCCACCTCTTCAAAGAAGGGAGCGCAGTGTGTTTCTCATCTCCTTTTGGGGACCAGACTTCTTTTAACTGCACCAGATGGCATCCCATCCAATTCTTTGAAAAAAATTTAGAGTGTTGAAGAAATAAACTTGGCTTTTTGACAGTAGCCTTTTAAAAAAAAAACACTTTGGTGTTCTGCATAAGCAAATGCTTCCTGAGAAAATAGATTAATTGCATTAGATTTTTCAGTGCTTAATAACAATGAACTCTTCTGCTATTTCAGAATAAACACTTACTGGCTATGTGACCTTGGGCAATTTGTTCAACCTACCTGAGTCTAAGTGTTCTCATCTGTAAAATGGAGTTGAGCTCAATGGCTTCTCAGGTGCTTTCCAGCCCAAAGCCTACAAACCATAGGAACCTCCCTCCCTCTTTTTTCCTGTAGTTATTCCTTAGGGGAGAAATGTGGCAACCAGATTAATTTAATAACATCTCTACATGTGTGGCCTTGGTCAGATCACTTAACCTCCTTAGCCATTAGGTTCCTCACTGGTAAAATGAGAGAGTTGGGCTGGATGGCCTCTGAGGTCCTTTTCAGTTCTGGATCTGTTTGGCATTTAAAGCCCCTCATAACTTGGACCCTTCATACTTTTTCCTGTTACTTATACCTTATGCCCCTCCTCCCTCTTTGACCTTAGTGCCAGTGCCCCTTCTCTGAGATTATCTAATTTATCTTGTCTGTATCTTATTTGCATCTTGTCTCCTCCAATCGACTGTAAGCTCCTTGAGAGCAGGGACCCTCCTTTACCTTTCTTTGTATCTCCAGTACTTAGCATGAGGCCTGGCACATAGTAGGTATTTAACAAACGTTTGTTGTTGTTGACCCTCCAGGTCCATTGGTCTATTTGATAGGTCCTTGAATGGGACTCTCCATTTCTTCTCTCCATGTTTTGAATGGGTTATCCTCCATGCCTGAAACTCCTTGCCCCATCACTTACAACTTTTCATTTCATTGTCTTCCCTAAAGACTTGGTTTACATCCCTCTTTCTTTTAAATTCCTCTAGAACCCTTTACTGTTTCCCTTCAGTGGCTAGCACACAGGTTCTTAACCTTTCATAGACTCCTTTGGCAGTCTTGTGAAACTCAACTTGGAATAAGTTCATGAAATAGTTAAATAAAAATAATATACTTAAATTGAAATAGTTAAATAAAATTAATGTAGTTAAATTGAAATAGTTAAATAAAATTAATTTCATGAAAAAGTTAAATTCATAAAATTGATTTCACAAAAAATGTAAATTCGTGAAATAAAAATACATAGGATTACAAAGGAAGCCAATTTATTGAAATACAATGATCAAAAAAAATGTTTTTAAAGTATATGGACTCTGAATTAAGAACCCTGTCTCTAGGGCCTCTCCCTCTGAGTTTACTTTCCATGCATTCTGTATATATCTTATAATAAAACACATTGATGTTTACATGTTACGGTCTCCATTAGACTGTGAACTTCTTGAAGGCAGGAACTTTTTTCCTCCCTTTCTTTGTCGACTCTAACCCTTACTCTGTTGTTGTTCAGTTGTATCTGACTCTTTGGAGTGGTTTGCCATTTCCTTCTCCAGTATGTTCCCATTTTACAGATGATGAACTAAGGCAAACAGGGTTAAGTGACTTGTCCAGGGCACATAGCTAGTAAAGCTTTTGTCTGAAATTTGTCTGAAGCCAAATTTGAACTCAGGAAGAGGCCAGCACTGTCTCCACTGTACCATGTAGCTGCCGCATAGTATGTGCCTAATAAAGGTGCTTATTTACAAACTGGCTCTGTGATCTCACCAGATGAGTCCTAATCTTGTGGTGTTGATGTCAAAGGAATGGAAGGTTGATGGGATGGTGACCATTGGCTCTGTCGGTGTCAGAATATTGAGCAGAATTGGCCAATCACAAAAGAATCCATAGACTGGTGAGCTCAAAAGGTTCTTTCTATGTGATCTTTCCAAGACAAGGCCCCATATAAGCAATGATAAATATCTGTCCATTTTTAAGACCTTGTATTTATTTTGTGTCTATTTTGTCTATTTGTGGCAGCTAGGTGTTGAACACTGGGCCTGGAGTCATAAAGTTGTTGTTGTTCAGTCATTTCAGTCATGTCTGACTCTCCATGACCCCACTTGGGATTTTCTTGGCAAAGATACTGGAGTGGTTTGCCATTTACTTCTCCAGCTCATTTTACATATTTGGAAACTGAGGCAGGCAGGGTTAAGCGACTCTCCCAGCTAGTAAGTATCTGAAGCTGGAAGGAGTCAGGAAGACCTGAGTTTAAATCTGGCCCCAGATACTTACTAAATGTATAACTCACCAAATCTTTGTTTGCCTCAGTTTCCTGAACTATAAAATGGGGATAATAACAGCACATCCTTTGCAAGGTTGTTGTAAGGATCAAATGAGATAATATTTGTAAAGTGCTTGGCACATAGTAAGTGCTTAATAAATTCTTATTTCCTTCTGCTCCTTCCTATTTTATATTCATTTGAATATGCATTTCTATATGAGTCCTTTCCTCCTATAGAATGTAATCTCCTTGAGGACAGGGGCTGTTTCAGTTTTGTCTTTCTGGCTCCACTTCCTAGCACAGTTCTCGGCACATAGTAAGCATGTAAATGTTTGATGCTTGATTCACTGATCCCAACAGAAGATCTCATGTCCCCAATTGGAAGACATCCCCAGGGTTCAACAGTCTATGTGGTTGGAGCTCAGATTCTGACAGCATGTGCACAATTCTGAACATACAGGAGAGAGAGGAGAGATCAGAAATAAATCTTAGAGGAACAGCACTAGCGTTAAGAGAGTGGGAAAAGCTGCTTGCAGAAGGTGGGATTTTAAGTTCATTTTAAAAAAAAGAAAATTAAAAAAAAAAACCAAAAAAGTTGGATGAGGTAACCTGTAACCTCATCCTACAAATCTATGATCCTATGACATTAGGATGTCTCTTAGCCTCAGTTTCTTTACCTGTAAAATGAATGCGTTGTGTTGGACATTCTCTAAGCTCCTGGTTCCTTATATACATGATCTTGTGGCTTTAGAAATTCCCTCAGCCTCGGTTTCTTCCCCTGTGAAATGAAGGGTTGCATTAATTTTTCTCCGATGTTCTTTCTAGTTCTCATGCTAGGAGCCCCAGAACCCTTGTAGTGTTCCCCCTATGATTGTTGCTGGAAGTACCCTCAAAGAATGAAGTATAAATGGATTTTCATCTGCTAAGCTTTAATGGCAAAGAAAACCTTGACTCTCCTGGCATTATGGGAGGAATTGGGATAGCCTGATGTACAGGTATCCCTCCCTCACTCCAACCAGTCTGATGCAGTCTGCATCACACCATCCAGGTGTGAATTGGGCTTTATTGGGAGCAGACTTGAGCTCTCCTGTTACGTTTCTCTCCTGCTAGGCTGCAAGGTCTTCTGGGGGTTTTGTATGGACCCAAGGGGAAAAGCCAACTGCACCCTTTCCCCCAAAGGGCATGGCTCTGTAGGCTCACCACATTTTGCTCTTTGAGGATTTTGTATGTGCTTGATTTACCCTATCCAAGCATTCTTTGGGGAAAGCAGTGACAAGCCTTAACTTACCCCTGTGGCAGCTCTTCATACCTCTTGGATGGATTTTTGAGCTTTTGGTATGCACTGGCTTCCTTCCCTGTGATTCTCTGCTTGAACTAAGACATAATCCCTGAGATCTATAAGGAAGGTGAAATTCAAAGATTACACAGGTCTCTTTGCTAGCACTGAGGCAGGATTCTGTTGCTTTTCGCATGCTGAGATCCAGGTCACAGTCCTGGGTGGCAATGACAGGGTAAGGAGGAGCACTAGCACACCAGAGCTTGCAGCCACAGCCCTCCTCACAGTTCCAGGGCAGAAAAGTGTGCCATGGACCAGAGTACAGGCCAGGAAAGGAGTAAACATCTCTCTTTAGATCATACCACCTTGGAAGAACTGAAAACTTACAGCTCCCTAGAAGTATCTCTGAAAACAGCTGCACAAAACCCCAAAAGCTTGAGACAGTTCATCCACCCTGAAAGTAGAGCCCTACCTTAACAAACAGTTAAAAAGTCAAGTAATAGGCTGCAAAAATGAGCAAACAGAAAAAAACTCTGACTATAGAAATCTACTTTGGTGACAAGGAAAATCAAAACACACACTCAGAAGAAGACAACAAAGTCAAAGCTCCTACATCCAAAGACTTCAAGAAAAATATTAATTGGTCGCAGGCCATGAAAGAGCTCAAAAACAATTTTGAAAATCAAGTAAGAGAAGTAGAGGAAAAATTGGGAAGAGAAACGAGTGATGCAAGAAAATCATGAAAAATGAGTCAACAGCTTGGTAAAGGAGATACAAAAAAATACTGAAGAAAATAACACTTTAAAAAACAGACTAGGCCAAATGATAAAAGAGGTCCAAAAAGCCAGTGAAGAAAAGAGTGCCTTAAAAAGGAGAATTAGCCAAAAGGAAAAGGAAATCCAAAAGCTCACTGAAGAAAATAATTCCTTAAAAATTAGAATGGAGCAAATGGAAGCTAATGACTCTATGAGAAATCAGGAAATCATAAAACCAAAAGAATGAAAAAAGTAGAAGACAATGTGAAGTATCTCATTGGGGCAGGGGGTGGGGGACTGACCTGGAAAATAGACCCAGAAAAGATAATTGAAAAATTATTGGACTTCCTGAAAGCCACACCCATGAGGGCAAAGGAACTAGGATTACAATGAAGAATCACCTACCCAGCAAAACTGAGTATAATAGAGGGGGGCAGGGGAAGGGGATGGACATTCATGGACATAGAGGAATTTCAAGCATTCTCTAGAAATGACCAGAGCTAAATAGAAAATTTGACCTTCCAATACAAAACTCAAGAGAAGTATGGAAAGGTAAACAGGAAAGAGGAATCATAAGGGACTTATTAAAGTAAAACTGTTTACATTCCTACGTGGAAAGATGATACATTTGTAACTCATAATAATAATTTGTGACTCATAAGGCCTTTCTCATTATTAGGGTAGTTAGCAAGAGTGTGTATACATACATACATACATACATATATATATATATATATACATATACATATATATATATTACATACATGTGTTTGTGTGTGTGTGTGTGTGTGTGTGTGTGTAGACAGAGGGCACAGGTGTGTGTTGAATATGAAGGGTTGACATCTAAAAAATAAAATTAAGGGGTGAGAGAGGAATATACTGGGAGAAAGAGAAAGGGAGAGGTAGAAGGGGGTAAATTATCTCACATAAGAGACAAGAAAAAGCTTTTACAGTGGAGGGGAAGAGGGGGGAGGTGACAGGAAGTAAGTGAACCTTGCTCTCATCAGAATTGGCTCAAAGAGGGAATAACATACACGCTCAATTGGGTATAGAAACCTATCTTCTCCTACAGGAAAGTAGTGGGGGAAGGGATATGATAGAAGGGAGGGCAGATTGGGGGAGGGGGTAGCTAGAAACAAAATGCTTTTGAGGAGGGACAGGGTGAAAGGAGAGAGAATAGAATAAATGAGGGGTGGGATAGGATGGAGGGAAATACAGTTATTCACAACATGACTATTATGGAAGTGTTTTGCAGAATTACACATGTATAACCTATATCAAATTGCTTGAATTCTCAATATGGGGGGTGGGGAGGGAGAAAGAGAGAGAATTTGGAACTCAGAGTTTTAAGAATGTATGTTAAAATTGTTTTTACTTGTAACTGGGGAAAAATAAAATACTAAATAAAAAAGAATGTTTAAAAAAATGAGAAAACTGAATTCACCATATATTTATTTTGTATGTGTATACATGTTCTCTCTCCTGATACAATGTAAACTCCTTGAATGCAAGGGCTGTTTCATTTTTGTGTTTGTATCTCCAGCACCTAGGGCAGTGTCTTGTACCTGGTAGGTGCTTAATAAATGCTTGTTGATTGATCACCTCTTTAGCCTATTCAGGATAGACTTAGAGTGAGGAGGACCTGGGTATGGAGCCCTCCTCAGACAGCTGGGTGACCCTGGGCAGGTTTCTATGCTTTTCTGAGCCTCAGGTACCTATCTATGAAATGAATGGTATTGGGAGGCCCAGATAAGATGAAGATGCTCTCAACAGTAAGGTACAATGAAACCAGTGGTGTGCTGGTAAATGTTTAACTTTTAAGGTTAATTTGCATTATTGGCATTTTCTCTCTGACTTTCTAAAGTCCAGGCCATCAATAAATAAATCAAACTATGATTTATAGCATTTGTTGGTTTCGGAGGTATACATGCTCCCAGTGAAAACTGGACAATTGGCTCTCCAAAGCTTGATAGAGCTGTCTCCAGCACACCCTTGATTGAAATCTACTCATGCATTCCCATTCCATGGGACTGTCGTCTGTGCTCTCCCATCCCTTATCCACAGAGAGTCCAAGGGGCTGAGTACTTTCTTCCCCTTCTCCTAATATCACCTGCTTGCATCTCACTCTTACATTGTTGAAAATCTCATCTTTTTCCGTCATGTTTTTGTTGACATATTTTCAGTCCTGTTCTTGTGTGTGTGTGTGTGTGTGTGTGTGTGTGTATGTGTGTGTGTGTATTTTCCTAATGTATAGTACCTTACCCTTACCTACCATGTGTTTCTCCATTACCTTTGAAATAATATTCGTTTTCTGTTCTTTCAAGATCGTAGAGTTCTATGACCCACAGTCATAAAACCTCACCCCCTGCTAAAATTCCCCTCCCTAAATTACTTTGTACTCTTTTTAGATATATTCTGTATACACTTACATGTACATGTTTTCTTCCCTGTTAGAATGTTAGCTTCTTGAGAGCGGGGATCATTTCACTTTTTGTTTTGTATCCCCAGTGCTAGGCTACATAGTTGCTCAGTCGTGTCTGATTTTTCATAGACTCATCTGTGGGGTTTTCTTGGCAAAATACTGGAGCAGTTTATCATTTCCTTCTCTAGTGTGTCTCCATTTTACAGAGGAGGAACTGAGGTAAATAGGGGTTAAATGACTTGCCTAGGCTCTCACAGCTGGTAAGTATCCGAGATAGGATTTGAACTCAGATTTTCCTGACTCCAGGCCTGGCGCTCCATCCACTGTACCGTCTAGCTGCCCCTCATACATGTTCTCTCTCCTGATACAATGTAAACTCCTTGAATGCAAGGGCTGTTTCATTTTTGTGTTTGTATCTCCAGCACCTAGGGCAGTGTCTTGTACCTGGTAGGTGCTTTATAAATGCTTGTTGATTGATTTATAGAGTAGAATAACATAGAAATGTCAAGTATATACCAGGAAGGGCTATTTCATTTAATTGGTTATTCAAAGCACACAACATTCACCGAGCTGGAAAAGACTAGTTAAGCTAGCCAATCTCAGACTTTTCTAGTGCCTATTCTATATTCAGCAGTGAGGTAGGACAATGAATGGAGTCATTGGCTTGGTGTCAGGAAGACCTGAGTTCGGTTCAGACATTTACTAGCTGTGTGACCCTGGGCAAGGCACTTAATCTTTCCTGATCTGTAGAATGGGAGTAATAGCACCTACCTCCCAGAGTTGTGAGAATCAGTGAAATAATATTTGTAAAGCACGTAGCCCAGGACCTGACACATAGTAGGTGCTATATAAATGTTAGCTATCATCATCATCATCATCAATTTGGTGATTACATGCTCTCTATAATCCACCGGAGCTGCTAATGAGGTGATCTTTGTGATTATTCTTTCCAAAGCCCCAGACAGGACAGGCTAGATCAGATAATGTTTGTATAAGACCTACCTGCAAATAGCTTTCAGTATAACTGCTTCATTCCCGTAGCACCTGGTATGTGCTTGGTATCTCATCACAATTGGGTACAAATTTTTCACATATTTCAAGCAATTCAATATGTCTGTTCGATAATTGAACAAGCATTTATCGAGTGTCTTCTAAGAGGAATATTAATAACAGCATATAGCTAGTACTTTAGGATTTATAAATCACTTTACTGTTATCCAGAGGTGTGCTGGTAAATATTTAACAACCAGCTCTCTGGGGATGGGGGAACTGTATGTCAGAGCATACTTTTAAGCTTAATCTGCATTTTATGTATTTTATACACACACACACACACACACACACACACACACACATACATACATACATATATTAACATTTCTCCATCACTTAAGGCTAGGCAATCAACAAAACAATAAACCAAGCCCTGATTTGTAGTGTTTGCTGATTCTGAGGTGTAAATGTTCATACTGAAAATTTAACAACCAGCTCCAAGTTTGGAACCAGCTCCAGCATATCCCTTTATCTAATTTGAGCCTCCAACAAGCCTATGAGGTTGGTACTACAAGTATGATGGTACCCATTTTACAGATGGACAAAATAGAAGTTAAAAGATATTTGCCTGCAGTCACACATAAACAGTGAGCTTTAGAGGTAGGCTCCAAATCCAACCATGGTTCCTCTCATACTTTCATTTAGGATTGTATAAGGGTTCTGTTGGTTAAAGAGGTCCAACCCCATTCATTATTTTTGTGCTAAGAAACATAGGAATAATTGCATTAACTGATGTAGAGTGAGATAAGAAGACTCAGAAGACCAGTAAGACTGTTAATGGCACTGGCACTGGCACTTTTCAACACCTCCACCCCCCAAGATGGAATCAATTCTGCCATAGTTGGTGCCCAAGTAACTGTTGGTTGGTTGAGTGATTTAACCTTTGATGGATGAGACACTGAAAGGAAGGGAAGGGAACAAGGGTTTATTAAGTGCCTATTATGTGTCAGTTACTGTGCTACCATGTGGAGATATAGACAGAAAAAAGTGCATATGTATACATACATATACACACGTGTGTATATAAGTGTATACACATACATGCACTCATACATGCATACATACGTACATGTCCCTGCCTTTAACAACCTCAGAGTCAACTGGGGGAACTTTTTCTCCAACTCCCTAGTAGTAATTTTCAACCTTGTTTCGGTGAGATGTAGGATGTTTCTTGTGATCTTAAAGAGATGTTAAAAAAATTCTTAAACCAAGAAAAATCACTTTAATCTGTTTTTAAAAAATACTACATAGCTCTCTTTCTTAACTACTGGCACCGGTCTGCAGAACATTTTTTTTTACCATTCCCAAAAGCTTTTTACTAAGTGTTTAGCACAGTGCCTGGCAGATAATAGGCTCTTTATAAATGCTTATTCCCTTAGCCCTTCCCCTACTAATAGTGTTTCTTAGAAATCTGTATAATCTTAAACCTTCTTCTTTCCCTCTGCCTTCTGTTTCTTTCACCCCACGGCTCTTTCCTCATGGCTTTCCCATCCCTTCCGTCCTCACCATTAAGAGTGGAATGTTAGCTCACTGAGGGTAGGGACTGTTTATTACTGTCATCATCATTATTATTGTCCTGACACATAGTAAGCTCTACATAGATGCTTGTTGACTGATTGGTCGATGCTATAGAGGTGCAGAGAAGGAACTTTATCAGTCCATGGAATCATTTTGCGTGGAGAAAATTGCTCCATAGAACTAACTCTTGGAAGGGAGAGTCCAGGACGGAACAGACTGAACAAGAGACAGTAGGGTGTTGCAACGCCAGTAAGATGACTTGTCACTTCTCTGGAGAGTTGTCGGCTCGCTGTGATTTTAATCATGACTGAGCCACAACAACCCCCATCTGCTCTCCTCTTTGCCACATCCTTTTCTCTTTCCTTTTTTTTATTTTAACCTGAAATGTGAAAAATACGTTATGTAGTCAAGTTTTTACACCAAGAAGAAATAAGATGTAGGAGCAGAAGACAGAAAAAGTACAGTACTTTTTATTCTTACTGTTTAAAAAAAGTTTTATTGATGTCTGTTTTATCCCCGTCATTGCTTTTTCTGAATATTATCTCCTCTCTTCTTCTAAACTTCCATCTTATGAATCAAACCACTGTAACAAATAAGTAGTTAGGCAAAGAACAGAACCAAGAGCAACGGATGAATTGTATTGGTATCTGCAGTGCCTAGCACAGAGCCTCTGCGAAGAGGATAGGGTGGAGTGGAGATCTGTTCTGTTATCTGTTCTCTAGACCGTTATTCATTTTTCAATTAATGTTCCACTTCCGTTTTTTAAGTGACCTTAAAGTCACTTTTTAAAGTGACTTGAAGATACAACTTTTAAGTTCACAAAGAACATCATTGTGGACATTGTGCAGATTCTCGTGTGTAGGGTACTGCAAATCACCCCATGTGGCTCTGAATTACTTACATTTGTTATCTTCCTACTGCATGATGCTATGCTCTTGAAAGAATACTTTTTGATTTAATATTAGTAACTGACATCATGCTCTGCGATATTATTTTAAGGTGGGAATTAAGGTGGTGCAGCAGAGAAAGTGCCACTAGATTTGGAGTCAGGAAGACTGGAGTTCAAATCTGGTTTGACACTTGCTAGTTGTGTGACCCTGGACAAGTCACTTTATCTTTCTGTCTTAGTTTCCCTATCTGTAAAATAGGGATGATAATAGCACATACCTCACAGGGTTGTTGTGCAGATTGAGTGAGATAATAATTGTAAAACACTCAGCAGAGTGCCTAGAACATAGTAGGCGCTATATAAATGCTAGCTATTGTTAGAATTGTTGTTATTTGTTCCTTATAACAGCTCTGTAATGGAGTGGCAGCTAGGTGGCGCTGCAGTGGATAGAGTGCTGAGCCTTGAGTCAGGAAGATTCATCTTCCTGAGTTCAAATATAACCTCAGACACTTACTAGCTTTGTGACCCTGGGCAAGTCACTTACCTCTGTTTGCCTCAGTTTCCTCATCTTAAATGAGCTGGAGAAGGAAAAGACAAAAACACTCCAGTATCTTTGCTAAGAAAACCCCAAATGGGGTTACAGAGAGTCAGACACCACTGAACAACAGTGGGGTGGGAGAAAAAGAGAAATATTTTTATCCTCTTTTTATAGATAAGGAAACTGAGACTCTTAGAGGTTAAATGGCTTGCTCCTTAGTGTTATTTATAGGAAAAAGAGCAGTGGACTTGAAGTCAGAGGCTCTGGGTATGAATCCTGTCTCTCGTCTTATTGTGATGACCTTGGGCAAATAAAGTTCTTTGTCGTCTGTTCCTTCCCCTGTCATCAGAGGGAGTCAGACTTCAAGGTCTTGGAGGGCCCCTTCATTTCTTTATCTATGATCCTGTCAAGTGTTGGCAGTAGAGTTTGAACTCAGTCTTGGCCTCTTCCATATGACATTTCTTACATCATCTTGTGAAATAGGAAAGGAACAAAAGAGAATTTTTTTTTAGCAGAGTCTGTGATTTCATTTTGGTCTCTCTACCCGCAGCACCTAGCACTGCCCCCACCACATAGGAGGCTCATCATTAGGTGCAAGCTGGAAGGGACCTTGGAGGCCATAAGGTCCCACTCTCTCATTTTTACATATGGGGAAAGTGAGGCAGAAAGAAATTAAATGATTTACCCAGAGTCACACAGATATTAACTATCTGAGATGGAGTGAAAGGCTTAATGATTTTATAAGCAGTAGACAGTTGTTGTACCAGGGATCCATCCTTGGAGGAGAAATAAGTTTGACCTCTTGTTTTAATACAGGTTTGGACAGATTAATTGAGCGTTAAAAGAACCTTGGGCATTTGTAGGGAGGGCAAGTGGAGAGGGCCTGGTTTCTCTCTCATGTTTTCCAAGAAAGACTATCATGGCTCTCCACAACAAAGCCTGGGTATATTCTTGTTGGACCTGGAGTCAAAAAGACCTGAGTTCAAATGTGACCTCATATGCTTACCAGCTTTGTGATCCTGGGCAAGTCGTCCAACCTAACAGTTGTCTGCCTCAGTTTCCTCAACCGTAAAATGGGGATAATACTAGGACCTAGATCCTAGGGTTGTGAGGATCCCATGAGATAATTGTAAAGCACTTAGCACATTACCTAGCACTTAGTAGGTGTTACATAAATGTTAGCTGTTGTTGCTCAAGGCAGAACAGATACTGCAGGGAGTGATTCTTGGCAACTCTTTAGCCTGTATGTTCAATAAGTTTTGTTTGCTTGTCAGAAAAGTATATCTTAAGGGTGAGAAGTAAACTGTAGCACTAAGAAAGAATCCTTTTGTTTTGAAATTGCTCAGCATCAGGAATTAAAACAAGCTTCTTTGAAATGACCAACCGTTGCCTAGATGAACATCCTAATATTTTAAAAGGGTCCCTTTCAGGAAGTGGGACCTTGAGGTGATTCTTAAAGGGAATGACATTAGGTGACTTTTCTGGTATTCCTTCCCTTCATACTCTTTAAAAAAATAATACTGAACATTGACATAATTAAATTTATTTAGAAACCATTTACATTTAAATTAATCAATTTCAATTTTCAAAGTATAATGCCTTTTTGATCTGTCCCGGTTGTCTTAATTGCATCATACTATTCCAATATATTAATGTGCCACAGTTTATTTATGCTTTTATTGTTGGACAATTAATTTGCTTTTTTTAAATATAGTTACAAATACAGCCACTAGGAAAAATCTTGACCAGAGATCTCTTTTTTTTTATTTTTAAAAAAATAATATTTTTGTTACATTCCCATCAGTGATTTTATGAAGTCAAAGGTTGTGGTTATTTTGGTAACTTTTAAACTTCTCTCCTTAAAGATTCTACAAGTTTGCAATTCTACCAGCAATGCATGAGTATATCTGTTTCTCCCCAACTTCCCCAACACTGAGCTTCTTACATTAATACTACCCCAGTTAGAGTATGAGCTCCGTGAGAAGAGATTATCTCACTTCTATTTGTATCTCCAATGCCTAGTATATGCTGCTTGTCACTTAGTAAGCATGTAAAAATAGCTTTTCATTCCTTCATTTGTGGGTTCATTCACTGATGCTGTTATTTTGGCCAGCATTACAGTTGAGAGGTAGAACTTGAGTGGTTTTCATTTCTTTGTTGATTTGTGATAGTGGGCATTTTTCAAGTGATTATTAACTATCTGTTTCTTTTCACATTTATTCTTCATGTTTAAAGTTGAAATTTCTGAGAAAGATTTTTAAAGAAACCCTATACCACTGCTTAAGCCAATTTGCTTTACATACACACACACACACACACACACACACACACACACACACAAATTTGATTTCCTAGTCATTTGTAGGTATGTGAATTATATTTATGTTGAGAAAATAAAGATGTAGAATGGACAGGCTTAGAGCCTTTCACAGGCTGAACTATGTACAGTTTAAATATGCTACAGATATACACCAGATAAAGCTGTTTTGGAGAATGAACATTCACTATTTATTATATATCCCTGCCAAGATTTATATACTTGGGTGTATAACTTCATTTTAAATTAACTAAGTCATGAAATATCTTAACCAAAAAAGAATACAAAATAATATGTGATATGTAATACAAGATAACATATTACAATATAATACAATGTAATTATACTGTAACAACATAATCTAATATTATGTTATAATAACATAATAATCTACTATCATAACATAATAGCAATGGAATTTAAAGGATTGCAGAATCCCAAGGGCTGGAGTAGGCAGTATTGCACAGTGGAAGGACTACCTCACAGAGATGGCTGCTTTGTGTTTTGAAAAGTCTCCAAATTTTTTTCTTTTGGTCTATTCTTTCTTTCATAAAATGACTAATATGGAAATATGTTTTACATGATTGCACATATATAACCTATCTCAAATTGCTTACCATCTTAGGGAGGAGAGGAGGAAAATTTAGAAGTCAATTTTTTTTAAATGAATGCTAAACTTTGTCTTTTCATGTAATCAGAAAAAATAAAATACTATTAATTTTTTTAAAAGGTATTTAAAAAAAACAACAAAGTCTCCAAAGAATGAGATCTCATTAGTCATATTCTCTTGGTAACACCCAATGCCTCACCACCCTTCCTTATTTGTTTGGGAGAGTAATTTCTTGTGGAGGCCCTGTCTTAGCATTCCTCAGTGGAGAGAAACTCCATGCACTTGTATAGATCACCAATGTTTCCACATTTCACAGTTTAGAAAATTGCCTAAGGGGCTGAAAGATTCCATCTTGTCTCCTACTTCCTTTCCCCCACAATGATATTGGTGCAAATGGGATTCAGAAGAGGGTAGAGTTAATTTAGCTAGCATTCACATGGAACTTTAAAGTTTGCAAAGGACTTGACAAATATGATCTCATTTGATCCTCTTGGCTACCCTGGGAAGTAGGTGCTATTATGATCCCCATTTTACAGATGAGGGAGGTAAGGGTTTAATTAGAGGTTGTTAAGTGACTTGCCCAAAGTCACACAGTTCATAAATGTCTGAGGCAGAATTTGACCTCAGGTCTTCCTGCCCCCAGGTCCAATTCTCTGTCCTCTGAGCCACCTAGTTGCTGCAGTCAAGGCTAGAATCTTGGAATGTCAGTAGGAAGTGACCTTGGAAGTGGCCTCTAACCCAATATGCACTTGAGGAGGAATACCTTCTACAATATCTTTGACCAGTGGCCATCCAACTGAGATGCTAAAAGGTTAAGTGACTTGCAGAGCCACACTGCCAGTATTTGATCAAGGCAGGATTTGAAACCAGGCCTTTCTGACTACAAATTTGGCTCTCTTTCCGTATCCACTATTTCATACTGTCTCTCCTTCCAGAAGAATATGCTTTATATATTAGGAGTAAAGTCAAAAGTTGAGTTCATGTACATCTTCAAATTGGGCATTAGGAAGGTCAGGCCAATTTCTTTTTCATTAGAAGAACAAATAGAGAGGTACAAATCTCTTCATTTTAGTTGTTTCATTATATGGATACTGCGTCTCTATGCCATTAGTAGACAAAACCTGTCTGTGGTTCAGACTTTTGTTGACATACAGCTGGGAGGGACTGCAGAGTCCAGATGGTCTAATCCCTTATTTTACAGATAAGGAAACTGATACCCATGGAGGTTGCCCAAGATCCATCACATAGTATGCATCAATTTGGGATTTGAACTCGGATCCTTTTACCATAGAGCTAGCCAGCCTTCTTCACACATACCACACTCTTTCCCAATATTAAATCTGTGAGGTATGGAGGTTTGAATGTGTACATGTGGTTAAGTTTTGGTGACATTAAAATGCTTCTGGTCAATGTTGAGATTTGCCAACTGTTGTTGACATGCATGTATCTAACAAAAAGGAATACTTCCTTTAAAAAAATAAAAATTTTCAATTAATTAAATTCTTAAAAGTCTACTTTCTTTTCCTTCCACCTCCCCTCCATTAGAAAAAAAGGGAGGGTACATTTCAACAAATATGAGAAGTTAAACAAAACTAATTCCTCCATTGGCCATCTCCACAATACAGATGCCCCAATCAGAACCCAAGTCCATCATCTTTCTGTCAGGAGGTGGAGAGCCTTCTTCATTACTTGTGTGGATCAAGGTTGTTAAGTCTTTCGAAACTGTTTGTTATTTCAATGTTATGTTACTGTTCTGATTCTGTTCATTCCGCTCTATATGAGTTCATACAGGTTTCTTTGAAATCATGCCATTTATCATTTTTTACAGCAAGTAGTATTCTATTACATTCATATAATCTAATTTGTTTAATCATCCCTCGGTTGGTGGACACTCCCATAGTTTTCAGTTCTTTGCCAAGACAAAAAAAAAAACCTGCTCTAAATATGTTGAAGTCCTAGGTGGTGAAGTGGATAGGGTACTGGGCTTGGGATCAGGACGTCTCAGACACTTATTAGCTTTGTGACCTTGGGCAAGTCACTTAAGCCTGTTTGCCTCAGTTCCCTCATCTGTAAAATGAGCTGGAGAAGAACATGGCAAACCACTCCAGTATCTTTGACAACAAAACATCAAATGAGATTACAGAGAGCTGGACAAGACTGAACAACAGCAAAAAATAGTCCAGTGGGTAGAGGGTGGAACTCAGAGTGAGGAAGACCTGAGTTCAAATCCTGCCTCAGACATTTACCAGCTGTGTGGCCCTGGACAAGTCTCTAGCACAGTGACTTTCTGCCTCATTTTCCTCTTTTGTTGAATGGGAATAAAAAGAACATCTACTTCCTATGGTTGTTATGAGGATCAAATGATGTTTGCTTTGCAGACATTAAAGTAGTGTATAAATATTAGCATTTATTAATGTTATTAATGCATGGAAGGCGCAGGTAGCACTACTTCTCTCCTTCCACTAACTACTTGTGGCATTGAGTTAAAGCATTTTAATAATTTGGTTGCACATTTAAAGTTGTGGGGTTTTTTCAGTATATTATATTCATTTCATTAAATATTTCCCAATTAAATGTAGAATTCTTTTAACATTAATGTTTTTCTAAATTTTGAGTTACAAATTCTCCCACCATTTCAGAAGGCAAGCAATATGATATCGATTATACTTGTGATATCATGTAAAACATATTTCCATATTAGCTATGCTGCAAAAGAAAACATACACATAGACAAACCAAGAAAAATAAAAGTGAAAAAAGGGTGCTAAGATTATGGATTTTCAAATGAAGAAAACACCCGAACCTTGAAGGCTTAGTGGATAGAGAACCAGATCTGAAGTCAGGAAGACCTGACTTCAAATCCAGCTTCAAACACTTCCTAGCTCTGTGACCCTGGGCAAGTCGCCTAACCTGTTTGTTTGCCTCTGTTTCCTCATCCCTAATAGCACCTACTTCTCAGGGCTGTTGTGAGGATCGTAATGGGATTTACACTGGGATAATAATGGGATAATAATTGTAAGGTGCTTAGTACAGTGCCTGGCACATAGTAGGTGCTATGTAAATGATACCTATTGCTATTATTAAAGCCATCCTTTATAGATTAGAGAGAACCAAGAGAAATCAAGTTGTCATGTTTTGAAGCTGACTTCGCGCCCCTTGAGATCTTTCCCCTGGAGGAAAGCTTGAACGTAGGAGAAAGGAGGTATTCTTATCACTCTCTCTAATCCCCGACAACCTTAATGCAGTGATGTGTCATGAAGGTAATTGAATTACTGACAAAGAGGAACCTTTTTGTTCGTGAGCTGAGCCTCGGGAACAACACATTTGTCACCGGAGAAGGGTGGGCACAGCTGAGGCTGGCAGCTAGCCAGCAGTGAAAGGTGGCTCTTTCTTTACTTTGGACAGAAATGTCCTCGCGGTATTCAGGATGCCTCTGGGTGTGTTTTTTCTCCACAAGGACCAAGGAAGGAACCAAAGCTTGGGCTAAGGGAAGGTAAATATGCAATTTACCTTTCTATCAGGAACCACTGAATTTTGTACTCAGCCTCAGAATATGGACGTATAACCATAGACACTTCCTGGTCCCCCAGGGCTCTTGATAAGAATTGCTGGCAGCTTACATAACACTCTGTTTTTCTTGGGCTCCCATTTGCAGAGTGCTTGCCTCCTGGCCGCCCCCCACCACCAAATTGTGTCAATTAGACGTTGAATTGCTCTGAATATGTAAGCATGAGCATACACTCTGTGCGTGCGTGTGTGTGTGTGCGTGTGTGTGCATGTGTGTGCGCCTCCTCCCCCCCCCCCCCCCCGTGTGTGTGGGCATGTTGGGGAGACACCGGAGGAAGGCGTGAAAGCCGGAATGCGTGGGTGGGTGTGGTTGAGTTGGGGAAAAGAAGAGGAGGAAGTGGTTTTCGAGAGAGGGCTAATTGAAGTAGGGTGGAGAATGTGGACTCAGAGATCTGGATTAGAATTACCAGCCCTGCCCACTTGCAACCTCAATCCATCTGTCAGTTCATCTTTTTGTTTGTTTGTGCGTTCGTTTGTTTATTCTTTTTTTTTTCAGTCGTGTGCGACTCTTTGTGACCCCATTTGGGGTTTTCTTGTTAAAGATACCAGAGTGGTTTGCCATTTCCTTCCCCAGCTCATTTTTACAGATGAGGAAACTGAGGCAAACACGGTTAAGTGACTTGCCCAGGGTCACACAGCAACCATTTACTAAATGTCTGCTGAGTGGCAAGTACTACTGTGTTAGGCACTGGAAATGGAACAAAATTAAATGGTTCCTGTTCTCCAGGAGTTTCCATTCTATTGGGGAGAGGTCATTTATGAAGGCAGCATAGCATGGTTGCTAGTGGCTAGTGTCCTAGGCTTAGAGTCTGGAAGGCTGGGGTTCAGATACTGTTTTTGAGACTTACTAGCTCTGTGGACCCTCAGGCAAGTTCATTGTGCCTCTCGGCCTCAGTTTCCACACCTGTGAAAGAGAAAGTTGGACTAGAATGACCTCTAAGGTCCCTTTCAGCTTTAAATCTATGAGCCCCCCGCCCCCAATATATTTTAGGTACATGAGAAAGTCATTGTATTTCTCTCAACCTCTGTTTCCACATCTATCAAAAAGAGAGAGTTGGACTAGATAACCTCTGGAGGCCGGCCTAAATGACCTCTTAAGACATTTCACTCCTTTGTGCCTTAGTTTCCTCATCTGAAACATTTAGGGGTCAGAGGCTAGCCGGCCTCTGAGGGCCCTTCCAGCTCTCAGTCTAGGATCCTATGACCCCCTTTACAACAAGTCACATCTTTCTGGGCCTCAGTGTCCCCAGCTGTAAAACGAATTGATTAGATCAGATGGCTTCTGGGGTCTCTTCCAGGTTTAGATCTTAGGACTCGGAAGCAAATGCTGTTATTAGCGGCCGTCAGTGGAAAAACGAGAATGTTTGGAAGTTTACTTTGGAGAGCTGGCTGCTTCTTTGCTTTTCCTTTCCTGAAAACAAAAGCCTCATCTTCCTTTTCATTTTTTTTTCCCCTTCTTCTGTTTCCACTGGGTGGTGCTGCAGGAATTCCTACCTTCTGCCTCAGAGGGGCACTTCCCAGAAAGACGAAGCTCCAGTATAATAGGAGGAAGTCCCGATTTAGAAGGGTTTTACAGCTTCAGCACAATAGGAAAAAAAACTAGAGGATGCTCTGTCAGGAAATCTTCGAGTTTTGGGAGGTGGAAAAGCAGCCATTGTTTTATGTTGGACCAAGGGTGTGCTTAATGTGGTGTGTTGGGGGAAGGACCCCTTTATGCTGACTTGCACAGACTTGATTAGTATCTGAGCCCTGTGAGTTTTCAGGTTCACTAATTTTGGCCTTGGCTGTGACTTGTCCAGGGTCACACAGCTACGGTGTGTCATCATTGTCCTTTTAACAACAACAACTAGCGTTTATGTAGCACTTTAAGATTTACAAAGCACCTTACAAATCTTATGTGATTTGATCCTCCCAACAACCCTGAGAGGTGGGTGCTATTATTAACTCTATTGTACAAATGAGGAAACTGAGGCAAACATAAATTAAGTGACTGGCCCAGGGTCCTGCAGCTAGAAAAAGGTGGAGGGTGGATTTGAACTCAGGTCTTCCTGATTCTAGGCCAAGCATTCCCTCTACTTTAAAGTGGGACCTGAGGACCCAAGTCCAGGTCTCTAGATGCCATGATGTACTCAGCTGCTAATAACAGCAACATTAGTAGTTTCATTCAGTTACAAAAATACTATTATTATTAATCATTTACTATATATTATAAAATACTAGATATTTATCATATAATTTATTATTTTATTATATAATTTTGTTACACATAATAACATATGATATGATGTTATTATAATAGCTAGCATTTATATAGGGCTTTAAGATTTGCAAAGCCCTTTATACATATCATCACTTTTGATCCTCACAACAATACTGGAAGGTGCGTGCTGTATTAGCTCCATTTACAGATGGGGAAACTGAGGCAGACAGGTGAAGTGACTTGTCCAGGTTCACAGAGCTTGTATGTGTCTGAACCTGGATTTGAACTCAGGTCTTCCTGACTCCAGGCCTGGTGCTCTATCCACTGTGCTGCCTAGCTGCCTCCAACATTAAGTGTAAAGAAATCATGGCAGGATGGCAGTTTATCCCAGGACTGTTTCTATCTGAACTTTATGAAAAAAGATGAGAATAAGATTGATGATGATAATAATAAGGCCTTTTTCCTGGTACTGTGATTTCACAAATGTGGGAAATCCCCAGTGTAGAAATTCCCTTCTCCGATGAAGGCCAGCACTTCATATATAGTTGATGCTCTTGGAAAGTTGTGGGAACAGAGAAGTTGTGACTTGCCTAGGGTCACACAGCCAGTATGTGTCAGAGGAAGGACTTGAACCTAGATCTTCCCAACTCTGAGACCAATTCTAGTCAGCAAGCTCTCCACTTTGCCAGGCTGCTTTCTGCTACTGTGGTGGCCACCACCACCTCTACCATCCTCTTGACCAGAGTTTGCTTTCTTGAGTCAAAATTATGGCTGGTGGTTTTTTCTTTTAAAAAAAGTTTATGTTACTTTTAAACTTTTATACCATCTTTTTCAAATATGACCTTCCCCTTTACCTCTGCATCTCAAAGAATAAAAAATAAAGACAAAAAAAATTTCAGCAAAACTAACACATCAGCCAAGTCTGACAGTGCTTTGTATCCATAGTACCTTACCTCTGTTGAAAAGGGAAGGGGTGGTACCTTTTCTAACATCCCCTGACTCATTCCTGTGGAGTATTAGCTGACCGTGGAAAATACACAAAGCAGTGCAGAGATATTTCTCCCAACACTGGGGTCTTCCTTGGTATCCTAAGCCAGACAAACTGGAAGAACCAGAAGAACCGCTTGGTCCGGACCAGAAACGAACAAGGAAATTTCCTGCTTTGACTCCCAGGGGAGGGAAGGGGAAGGTGGGCGGGGGCAAGACTTCATTCCCATCAGAATGGAACACAAGGCTTTTTTCAGAGCTGTCTCTCCTTTCCTGGGTGAAGAATGAAGCTACTGTTACAACAGAAAATCTGTCTTTGGGATGAGTAAGATGCTTGAGGATTTGGCAGGACCCATTTAGAACTGGAGTGTTGGAGGAGAGAGCTAACATCTGGCTTTCCCTGTTATATTTGTCACTCGGTGTTTGTAGCTTGAGAGGCATCCTGGTGTAGGAGCTGGAGTGTCAGATTTGGCATCCGGAATAATAATGTTTTTAATATTTGCAAAGCACTTTACAAATATTAACTCATTTTATCCTTTGGAGGTGGGTGCTGACCTTATTTTACAGATATGGAAACTGAGGCACAGAGAGGTCAAGTTATTTGCCCAGGGTCATGTAGCTAGTAAGTGTCTGAAGCAAGTTTAGCTGCTCTATCCTCTGGGACACCTAGCTGTTTCTAAAGCCTGAGTTTGAATTTTACCATAGATAGTGGGTGTTGGCCCATGGGCACCTTTATTTATTCTCTATGGGTCTTAGTTTCATTATCTGTAAAAAACCAAGGAGATTGGCCTAGGTGGCCTATGAGGTTTCTTCCAAATCAAAGTCTGTGATGTTTAAAATTCGGAGTCAAAGGACCCAAGTTAAAATGTTACTTTGGGGATTTACTACCTAGGGCAGGGCTGTCCAAAATGTGGCTCCATTTCGATTTATGTGGCTCGCCTACTGCTTTAGTAAATGATGCTGAGCTACCACAGAGCTCTCACTAAAATGGCAAATCGAAATATATTGTCTATTGTTTCAACAAAAACCTAAGGTTGGACAGTCCAGACCTAGGGGACTAGGTGGTGAAGTGGACAGAGTGTCGGGCTTGGAGTCAAGAAGACTCATTTTCCTAAGTTCAAATCCAGCCTCAGATACTTACTAGTAATATGACCCTGGGCAAGTCACTTAACCCTGTTGGCCTCAGTTTCTTCAACTGTAAAATGAGCTGGAGAAGGAAATAGCAAACCAGTCCAGTATCTCTGCCAAGAAAACTCCAAATGGGGTCATGAAGAGTCAGACACGACTGAGCAACAGTAAACAATACTAAAACCTACGTGGTCTTGGGCAAGTCGCTTGGGCCTCAGTTTTCTCATCTATAAAATGATAGCACTTAAGGCACAGAGTTGTTGTGAGACTCAAACAAATTAATTTCCGTAAAATGCTTCAAAAGATCATGACGTGACAACTGTAAGGGTGTTAGGTGCCCTCTTGCCCAGAGAGGTGAATTAATTTGTCCAGGGTCCCTCAGATAATAATCCTAGCTAATATTTGTATTAAAATTTACAAAGTACTTTATATGCATCCTCTCATTTGACCTTCACAAGAACGCTGCTATCATTTTCACTTTACTGGTGAGAAATCCCGAAGAAGAGGTGTGTAGGGTGAGCTAACGTGGATTTGGGATGGGATTCCAACCTAGGTTTTTCACTCCACCATCAATGTTCTGTCTTGTCACATGACTTCCCTATTAAGCCATGCTGATGGAGGTGGGATTTGAACCCAGGTCTTCTGACTCCAAATCCATCCCTCTTCCCATGGTACCCCACTAACCTTTCAATGGCAGTCTTTATTTTTTTTTTTTACGGTTGGGATGTTTTGATCCATGGACTGTTATCAATTGATATGTTATAGCTGTGTGCTCTTGGTTGTTTTCATTGGCAGGTCATCATCACGCATGATGTAGGGTCTTTGGCTCTCGAGTCAGAGGGCACCTTAGGGCCCATCGAGTCAAACCTACTGATTTAAGAGTTGAGGGGATTGAAGCTCAGGAAGGTGACTCCCCCGAGGTGCGAGAACTCTGACTCCCTCTCTAGTGCTTAAGTTAGGTTAAGATAATAGCTCCATCGGATTTTTCTAGCCGATTTCATTTGAGGCCAAATAAAACAGTTGATAGATGGCCATTGTTAGAGTTGAGAGGACCTGGGTTCGAGTCCTCACATCATGGTGGTGTGACCCTGTGCAAATCATTAAAGCTCTCAGTGCCTCGAGGCAGTTCTCTCAGGGTATAAGTTGGAAAAGCTAATCACTGTGGAGGGAGTTTCCAAACCCAAGATTTTCCCTGCACTTCGGAAATCACAGGTTTGGTTCAGCCCTGCCGTCCTCCTCCCCCCAAACACTCAATTGTACAGTATTATTCTGATTAGTTGTGAATTTTCATTTCCTGGGAATTTCTTCATTGTTGTATCATGTCTAATGAATTACATTTTCATAGTCTCTCAAGCAAAACTGCATTTAACATTTTTTAAAAATAAATTTGATTGGTATCTTTCGTCTGTAATGACAAAAATAATTTACATTTGTGTGAAACATGATTATTTCCGTTCCCCCTCCCCCCCCCAAGCTGGAATCAAACCTTCCATTGTTCAAATAGTCGAGCAAAAACTGATGGAAGCAGTGATTGAGTCTGACAGTGTATGCAGTTTTCTGCCCTGGTAGCTCCCCACCTCTCTGCCAAGAGGAGAGAGGTCTATTTCATTTGTCTGTTCCTGGACCTTTATTGGTTTTTTAGGTCCTCAGAATTTGACTTCCTTCTAGTGATTAGTGCAGGGGTCAAAAAGATGAAAATTAAGCATTGCTTGCCTGTAGAAGCTTATTGTCTCCTTTTGTTTCCCCAGCGTTTAGCACAATGCCCAGCACATAGTAGGTGCTTAATAAATATTTATTGACTCTGGCATTTGGAATGAATGAATGGAGCATTTATTGAGTGCTTTCTTGGGGCAAAACACCGACAGTATCTGCTTTGAAGTAGTCACATTCTAATGGTAAGACAACATCTGTGGAATTGGAGGAAAACCATATAGCAAACCAGCATAGTTTAGTATGCAGAGTGCTGAACTTGGGAGTCAGAAAGACTTGGGTTCAGATCTCACCTCGGAAACATAACTATCAGTGTGACTTTATAGCTGTGCTATGGATCTGTAAAACCACAGGGTTGGATTACATTACCTTTCCATTCCCTTCCAGCCACAAATCTATGATCTTTTTGTTGACATTTTTAATATATTACTTTATTTTACATTTGTGTTGATATCTGTTATTTTGATATCACCCGTGTTTCTGAACATATTTCACTTTCTTCTCTTACTCATTTAGCTGTAACACAAGAATAAAAAATAAAGAGAAGGAAACTAAAGCAGTTCTATAAAACAAACCAATCCATCTGCCCATTCTGATCGTGTGTGCCATGGGCCACACCCATAGTCCCCCCGCCCACCCCGAATAGAAAGAAGGGAAGTGAATTTTCTCATTTATTTTCTGCGCCCAAGGTTAGTCAGTCAGTCAATAAACATTTATTAAACACCCGAGGCAAACAAAACCCTGGTACAGTGGTCTTGGCAGACAGGCTAAACCAGGATAAGGGATGTCTACCCCAAGCATGGGAAGACTTTCCTGGGCAAAATGGGCACATGTGAACAATTTATTCCAACGGCCATGAAGGCAGCTGAATGAAGCAGGTGCTATGGAGTGCTTAGAGCTTGGTCAGCCATCAAAGAGGCCAAGGTCATTCACTGTATTCTAGGATATTGCTAGTTGTCTTGACTTTTGTCTTGCCACTGGACTTCAGTGACTGAGGAGAGAGTGAGGCTGACAACTTTGTGCAAATCTGCCTCACTTAAATCCAGTTCACACACACACACACACACACACACACACACACACACACGAAGACATGAACTGGTGATATCACTGGTCCTCTTCAAAAATAAAAGATGAACGATGACAAGCACCTACTATGTGCTAGACACTGTGCTAAGTACTAGGGATACAAAGAAAGGCAAAAGATAGTTCTGGCCCTCAGGAAGCTCACAGCCTAATGAGGGCGACAACATGCAAACAACTATGAACAAACAAGCTATATGTAGGATAAATCAACCAACAGATCAAGAAACATTTATGGAGCACCTACTATGTGCCAGGTATTGGAGATACAAAGAAAGACAACAGATAGTCCTTGCCCTCAGTGTAATGGGGAAGACGGCATGCAAACAACTATGAACAGACAATAAATATTGGATAAATTTCTTAGGTGCCTACTATGTGCCCGGCACTGTGCTAAGCTAGGGATAGACAAAAAGAGGCAAAAGACAGTCTCTGCCTTCAATGAGAGACAGCCAGCAGAGTGAATGGACTTGAATTAAGGAGATTTGGGAAAGGCTTCCCATAAGAAAGTAGAATTTTAGCTAACACTAGAAAGTATTCAGTTTCATTCATGTGTATATGTTAGTTATTTTCATTGGTATAGTCATTGTGTAGATTTTTCTTCTGGTTTTGTTTGAAATTATTATCTGTAGGACAGGACCTACAGATCATTTTGTTTCATGGACCCCCCCCCTTCCCACCCCCGGCCTTGGCTGTCTGCGAAGTCTATGGATACTGACTCAGAACAATATTTTTATATGCGTAAAATAAAATATATAGGGTTACAAAGGAAACCAATTATACTAACATTCAATTATCAACATAGTAAGAAAAAAACAAGTTCATGGATCCTATCTTTAGGAGAAGGTTTTGTTGCATGAAATAAAAAGTATTACTCTGGAAGGGATTAGGGGATAGAAAAAGTCCAAATGATTTTGCCCAGGAAGCCAGACTAGCAACATTCCTATTTGTTGGGTTCAGGGGTTAAACCAAACCCGAGACACCAGGCAAAATCAAACCAGGGCAGTGATTACAAACTAGGACAGATGTAAGAGGCCAGGTTTCCTGTGGCCCATTTTCCAGTTTCCTGAACTGCAACCTGCAGAAACAGAGGAAGCCAGAAATTAACAAGGAGACCCATGCTAACAATGTCCATCGTCACTCTTGTGGGGCCAGCCTGTGGATACTCAAGGCACAAATGAACCTACACCACTGAACAAAAACAATAACAGAGTGATCCAGGCAGATCTGTGGCCCGAGGGTGTCCGGAAAAGGGCAATCCATCTGTTTCAAGTGTCTGCAAAGCATGGGCTTCCCTTTAAGTCCGGGGGTCCGGTTGGGGGGAGGTAAGGGAGACACAGGCAGCCTGAAGATTTTACAGCTGCCCTGGTCACACAAGAAATGGTTCCCGTCTTAAGACAGTTAGTTAACCAAGAGTT
The DNA here is from genome assembly GCF_011100635.1 of Trichosurus vulpecula. NCBI lineage: Eukaryota > Metazoa > Chordata > Mammalia > Diprotodontia > Phalangeridae > Trichosurus > Trichosurus vulpecula. The sequence goes on along the minus strand of NC_050577.1, from coordinate 218,233,325 downwards.
TTCCCTGGCCAGGCCTTCTAAATCCCTTTCATGGGCATAGTGATATATGAGGGAGGTGGATGTGGTTAACCCATGTGACGATAATGAGTTACAGACTTAGTATTGGGATGCTTGGTGACCACTTAGAGGCTTTGATCTGTCTTGCTCTTGTTCCCTTAACTGCCCAATAAAACTTTGGTTTGATATTTTCAAAGAATGGATTATGTAGAGATGAATATGTTTATGATTACAAATAGGCTACAGTATTCTTATGGTGTGAGATTTTTTTTTTAAATTGGACTTGTGATTTCATCAAGGTAGGGAGCTCTCTCTACAACAGCAAATTGGTCTCTTCTCTGAAACAGTGTTAATTCCCTGGGGAAGAGAACATAGATTTAGAGCTGGAAACAGCCTTAGAAGTCACTGAGTTCAAATACACACACACACACACACACACACACACATATACAAATACATTTTTTCAATTAACATGCATTTATTTTCCCTCATATGTCCTCTCCTTCCCCCCCACCCAAAATTGGGAGGCAAAAGAGAAGGTAAAAAATTATAATACACATAGTCAAGCACACACACGCACACACACACACACACACACACAAAGCACATGTTGGTCCTGTCTAAAAATGTCTCTCATTCTGCATCTTGGAGTCTGTCACCTTTTTGTCAGGAGTTGGGTAACTTTGTTCATCATTGCTCCTCTGGAATCAAGGTTGGCCATTGCATTGATCAAAGAAAAGCTCTTAACTTTTTAAAGTTCAAACCCCTCACTATACAGATGAGGAAGTTACATTTTACAGAAGAGGAGACCTAGGAAAATTAATTGACCTACCCAGGGTTACATAGCCAGAATATGTTAGAGGCAGGATTTGAACACAACCCTCTGTCTTTGAAGATGGTTCTTTATCAGCTATGCTGTGTTGCCTCTATTGTTATGGTTACCTAGGACATAATTCTCCTCTGCTGTTGGGAAGAGAAAAAGAAAATATTTTAAAAGTCAGTCATAGTTTTGAAGGAGTTGGAAGTTGGTATGAGTTTCTTTTTTAAGTTTTATTGATGACTTTGATACCATACTTATTTCCTGATAAACCTCTTCTCCACCAAATGATCACTTGTAACCAAGAAAAGTAGTTATAGCAAGTAATAAAGTAATCATGTCTGGCAGTGTATGTGACATTTTGCACCCATAGTCCCCCACCTCTTTATTGAGAGAAGGGAGGATCCTATGATCATAGATTTAGAACTGAAAGATTCTCTCCCCTTTTTCTAAAAAAAATTATTCTGAAAACATTTATTGACTGCTGCTATGTGCTAGCTAATGTGGAAGATAAGAAGATGGTCCTAGAGGCAGCTCCCCTCCTGGATAACTGCCTTGTCATGGAGGAGGGCTTCCATAGCTCAATGAAACGATGAGCCATGTTGTGCAGGGTTACCCAAGATGGACAGGTCATGGTGGAGAGTTGTGACAAAAGGTGATCCACCAGAGAAGGGAATGGCAAACCACTCCAGTATCTTTGCCAAGAAAACCCCACAGACTCTGGTCCACAGGGATCATGAAGAGTCAGACATTACTCAATGACTGAACAAGAGGCAGCTAGGTGGGACAGTAGATAAAATACTAGACCCGCAGTCAGGAAGACCTGAGTTCAAATCAAGCCTCAGATGCTTGTGAGCTCTGTGACCCTGGGCAAGTCACTTATCCCCTGCCTGCCTCAGTTTACTCATTTGTAAAATGGGAATAATAATTGAACCTATCTCCTAGTGTCATTTTGAGCATCAAATGAGAAAATATTTGTATTTTGCAAATCTTAAAGCACTTTATAAATGCTATTATCATGAAGTCTTTTCTTTTTTATATCATCATAGTTATTTCCAGTACCTCTCTTCCTCTCAGAGAATGCTATATGAAAATTAGCATTTTTAAAGACCAAAAAAGAAAAAAAATCAATACAATTGATCCATACATGGAACAAGTCTGAAAATATGTGCGAAGTGTAACACCCCCACAAAGGAGTAGGTATTTCTTCATTTGAGCCCTACTTAATCTTTATAATTTTGCTACACTCACGTTTACTTTTTTTGTTTGGTTCTTTCCACTTACATTGTTGTTGTAGAAATTGTGTATCTTGTTTTCTTGGCTCTGCCTACTTTACCCTGCATCAGGTCATGAAGATCTTTCCATATATTTTTGGACCTGGCCAATGCTAGGATTTGCTTTGCTTGACTCTGCATGTCTGTTACAAGGCTTTTGTCTTCCCCCTGCCAAATACAAGGGGGCAGGAGGAGATAGGAAGAAGATGGAGATTTTTATTAATTGAAAAGAATAGAAATACATTTATTTTTTAAAAAAGAAAGGTGGTCCCTATTGTGAAGTATACTAAGGGACACAAGAGAATTTAGGCAAATAAAACAATTACAATAATAGCTTATATTTATATAGAGATTTGTGTCAACAAGGCATTTTATGTATTTGGAAATATACACTCTTTGGAAGAGAACTCCTTCTTTTCACTGAAGTGTTTTATCACATTATCTGCTCTCCCAGATCCAGAATGGTCTTGGAAGCCAACAGAGGTTAAGTGACTTGCCCAGGGTGACAAACAGCTAGTTAGTGTTTGAGTTGGGATTGGAACCCAGATCTTTCTGACCCCAAGTCCGGTGAGTCCAGGGAGGAAGAATGAAGGAAGGACTTTCTTGTCTGAGGCTCGTATCCTCCTGGTGGGGGTGGGGGAGGACAAACAAAAGAGCTGCTAGTAGGGAAGCTAGAAGCATGATCTCAAGATAGAGGAGTCTCCTTTTGCCACTAGCTCCAGGCAGTGTGTAAACCAGCAGAGTCCCCAGATTCCTGCTGCCTGCCTGGTCTCCAGATGTGGGTGTATTTGGAGTGGGCAGGAATAGCCTGGAGGCAGCCAGGTATAGCCCAGAAAGAATGTTGGCTTTGGGGTCAGATCTGGGTTGGAATCCCACTTCTACTGATTCACTGTGTGTGACTTTCAACACATCACCATACTGCTCTGTGCCTCAGTTGTCTCAACTGTAAAATGATGAGGTTGGACCGATGATCTTTAAGGGCTCTTAACTGACTAGGGCCCTTTGTTTCCTCATCTGAAGAATGACGACATTGGGCTTGACACGTCTAACCTATATCAGATTGCTTGGTGTCTGAGAGAGGGGGAAGGGAAGGGAGAGGGAGAAGAATTTGGAACTCAAAATTTTATGAAAATGAATGTTGAAAAATATCTTTACATGTAATTGGGAGAAAAAATGCTATTAAGGGAAAAAAAAGTTGGACTCGATGACCTCTAAGGGCCCTTCAGGGGCAGCTAGGTGGCACCATAGTGGATAGAGCACCAGGCCTGGAGTCAGGGAGACTCATCTTCATGAGTTCAAATTTCGCCTAGGACACTTGCTAGCTGTTTGACCCTGGGCAAGTCACTTACTCCAGTTTATCTCAGTTTCCTCATCTGTCAAATGAGTTGGAGAAGGCAACAGCAAACCTCACCAGTATCTTTGCCAAGAAAAGCCCTAATTGGGTCATGAAGAGTTGGATATGACTGAAATTACTGATCAACAGCAAAAGGGCCCTTCTGGTCTAAAGCCGGGAGTTCTTAGCCTTTCTATGGCCTGGATCCCTTTTGGCAGCCTGCTGGAGCCTTGGACCCATGTTTAAAAAGAAAATCATGTTTTTAAAAGAATAAAATAAAATACGTAGGATTGCAAAGAAAAGCCCTGATGTGGAGATAGAGTTATCAGAATAGTATACTGGCCGTGAAGAACTCCTGGTCTAAGACTCTAATCCTTATAGGCCTGGAGTTAGGGACAGGATGGCTCTGATGGACAATGTGTGCAAGGTACAGAGATTTAAAAAGGCAAAAACCAAAAACCAGCACCTGCCCTCAAGGAGCTTATGTTCTCTCAGCTAGAGAACACAGGATCTCGGAGTTAGAGGAGCCCAAGAAATGTTCCTAGTCTAATACTGGCATGATCTTCTCTTTCTTTCCCTCCTGCCCCACAAAACCTTGATCTCCTAAAAGTTACTACTGATCCCAATGAATTGTTCTCTAATGCACCTGGAGAGAATGTAGATTTTCAAAAAGAAAGATCTGATTTAGGCTTGTAATTGAAACAGTGTGGTGTTATTCAAGAAGTTATCAACATTTTGCCCCAAAGACTCATTATTATTATTATTATTATTGTTTTTTGCCTGGTTGTACCCTGAACTTTAAGGAATTTTTTGGTTTTGTGTGTGTGTGTGTGTGTGTGTGTGTGTGTGTGTTTCAAACAAAATTTTAAGACTGATCAGCTTAGCGATCTCCAGTCTTCCTTTTGAATAGAATTTTAGTCTGGCTCAGCTTTCTCATTTCATAAAGAAGGAAACTGAGTCCTAGAGAGAGGAGGTGGCCAGCCCAGCACCCACCAGCGAGGAGGTGTTGGAGGCAGTGTTCACATCCAGGCTCTTTGTTCTTTCCACAGTACTGCCACATTTCCCACAAGAATCACTTTGCTTTTTAAATGTAGGATCTATAGCAGTGCCTCTAAATAGTTTGGAATAGAATGGGAGCAATTATGAGTATAAGCATCTCAGATGAGTAATATTTAAGGGTGTAATCAGTGACAGTGATTACAACCTGTTTGGAAAATGGTTTCACATAATCTTAGTTCCTCCACCAAAGGAATAATTTAAAACAACAACAACAAAGAAGAATCCATAGCATTCATTTTAATATGTGGGAATTTTCTTTTCAGTGAACTTAGACATGTTTCATCACCAGTTTTTGGAAAAATGTTCTCTTCTGAGTTATTGAAGTACCTTTCAAAATATTTAAGTGTTTTTGGCTGATTCTAGATTGTCATGACTTTAAGAGAGGCAGCAGGAGGCATGGAATGGCAGTGGGGGTGCTGGGTCTGGAGCAGGAGCATGTGTCAGAGTTTGAAACCCTAATCTGCATTTTACTGTTTGTGTGATTTGGAGCTGGTCTCTTGCACCCTCTGGGCCTCCAGATGGTCTCCCCATCCATAAAATGAAGGTCCTAGACTGGACCACTCTGAAGGTCATTCACAGCTTCAAGTACAGATCCCTTTAGGTTTCTTTGATTTGCTGAAATGCTTTCTTTTCTTTCTTTCCTTTTTTCTTTCTTTCCTTCTTTCTTTCTTTTCTTTTTTCTTTCTTTCCTTTTCTTCCTTCCTTTGGTTTTTTCTTTCTTCCCTCCTTCATTCTTTCTTCCTTCCTTTTTTCCTCTTTCCCTTTCTTTTCTTCCTTCCTTTTTTCTTTTTCTCTTTGTCTTTCTTTTCTTCTTTCATTCCCTCCTTATATCTTTCTTTTCCTCTTTTTTCCTTCCTTCCTTTCTCCTTTCTCTTTCCTTCTCTTTTTTCCTTCCTTACTTCCTTTCTTCTTTCTCTTTCTTTCTTCTCTTCCCTTCCCCTTTCTATTTCTCTTTCCATTCTGTCTTCCTCCTTCCCTTCCTCCCTGTTTTTATTGAATTTTATTCTTACACCACCTTCCTTTCCAAATATATTCCTCCCCAGCAATCCATCCTTTGCAGAAAGATAGAAAGAAAGAAAGATAGATAGACAGCCACTTCAAAACCAACACATCAGTGGAGTCCTATAGTATATGCAATGTTACATCTCCTTAGTCTCCCAGCTCTGCAAAGAAAGGGGAGAGGTATGTTTTCTCATCTCTTTATTGGGTCCACTCTTGGTTCTTATAATTACACAGCATGCAGTTTTGTTTTTTCCTTAGATGCTTGTTTTTCATTAGATAACTCTTTTTTCATGCACCAATTTCTAATTTTCCCCTGTGCCATGCATATATGAGGTACTGTATAAATGCTTTGTGTTTGACTGAACTTTTATGTGACAGTGGGGAGTTCTGTGGGAGATATTTATTCATGAGAGCCATTGTCTGATTTCCAAGTTTATGGTAGGGGATGTAGAAAATCAGCCCCACATCCCTAGTGACAAGATGGCATGACAAATTAAGGTGTGAACTTTGTTAAAAGGTGTGGATTTTAACAAAGAGAAAATAAATACTTCACAGAGACCTGCTGTGACCTTTCTTTGTATTTTGGAAGATTAGAGAATTAGAGAAAAAATATTGTTTCTTTCATTTTTGCAGCATAAAACCTTAAGGAAAGAGGCATGAATGTCACTTTTTTACATGAGCAATTACTCAGTCAACAAGTATTACTTAAGTACCTGCTATGTGCCAGACATTGTCTAGGTGCTAGGGATGCAGTGAGTGAAAAGAATCCCTATTTGGACATCCCAATGAGGGAGACAACACACACACACACGTATACATACATGTGCATATATATTTATATGTTCAGGCAGAGAGAAAAGTTAATGATAGACCATGCATTTGGGTAAATCATTTCCCTTTTCTGTGCCTCAGTTTCCTCATCTGTAAAATAAAGGGGATAGACCAGGTGGCCTCCCAGGTCCCTTCCTGCTCCAGTCCGTGATCCTCTGATGCGATGCCATGAAAAAAGAAAAGCTGAGACAGTCCGTCTAGACTAGAGATGGGCGTTCAGACCCACCCGCCCTCTGTAGTAAGCTGCCTCGCGCCATCTTGTGGTAGGCACAGCATGGCGCAGGCGGAGGCACCTTCACATTCTCTGGCCCTCTGCTCTTCACAATCCTCTCATCTCTTCTCCTTCCAGTGAAAGGAGGGAGGGAAGAAGAGGGAAGAGGGAGACAGAGAGGGAGAGAGTGGAAGAGAGGGCAAGAGGGAGGAGGTGGGGGGGGGCGGAGAAACACACACAGAGAGGAGAGGGGAAGAGAGAGGGAGAGACAGAGATACAGAGAGGGACAGACAGAGGGAGGCAGGGGGTGGAAGAGAAAGAAAGGGAAAGAGTGTGTGTGTGTGGAAGAGAAACATACAGAGATACACAGAGAGGGGAGGGGAAGAGAGGAGAGAGAGATAGAGATAAAGAGAGAGACAGGGAGACAGAGACAGTGGAAAAGAGGGTCAGAGAAAGAAAGGGACAGGAAGGGGTGTGTGTGTGTGCATGCCCCTGTGTGTGCATGTGTGTGTGTGTGTGTGTGTAAGAGAAGCACATAGAGACACAGAGAGGAGAGGGGAGGAGAGACAGAGACAGAGAGGGTGGAGGAGAGGGCCAGAGAAAGAAAGGGAGAGAGAGGGAGGGTGTGTGTGTCTGTGTATGTGGGAAAGAAACACACTCAAGGGGGAAGAGAAGAAGATGGGGCAGGGTGGGATAGGAACAAATAGTAGTCGGGGGGAGACCTGGCCCGAGGTAGGGGTGCAGGCAGATCCAGGGCAGGACAGAGAATCTCCGATCGCAGTCCCACCTGCAGTGAGCAGAGTCTGAGGATCCAGGTGGCAGCTTGGTCAGTCAGGCTGCCCTCCATCTACTTCCGATGCACTATCATCTCCCTGTCAGAATGTCAGCTCCATGAGAGCAGAGGCTGCTTTTGCTTTCCTTTGATCCCCAGCACCTAGGACAGTGTTTGGCACAGAGTGGATGCTTTTCCTGTTGAATGCCTGGTACGGTCATGGGGCTGTGGAGCTGGGAGGGGTTTCTCAGTTCAGGGATTCTTTCTGTGAGACGAGGCCCCCTTAGCTGTCTGGTGAATCCTAAGGATGCCTTCTCAGAGTTATGTTCTTAAAAGAAGAATAGTCATAGGATTAGAATAGGAAACAATTAGACTGAAATACACTTATCAAAATATTTAATAATTTTTTTTAAAAGTCTGTGGGCACCAGGTTAAGAATCTCTGGTAGTCTCACCTGTTCGTTTTACAGATGAGGCCCAGAGAGGTGAAGTCTGGAGTCACTCAGGTTTGACCACTTTTGTCCCTCCTACACATTGGCCAGCTGCTAGGAGTGGGTCATAGGATTACGGATTCTGAGCTGGAGCAGACCCCAGTGACTATCTAATCCACGCTCCTCATTTTACAGAAGAGGAGACTGAGTTTCACAGAGGGGGATTGACTTCTCCAAAGTCACCCAAGTAGTGTTGGAGACAGGATTTGAACCCATGTCCTCTTGCATCCAAATCCAGGTGTGAACCTTTGTTTTCCCAGGAGAGCATAGGCAGCTAGCACCCACTTGATCACAGAGGAGAGAATTTAGAATATTCCTTGGGGACATTAATGACACCTGAGTGTGCTTTGGTCACATGCAGAGAATTGCTTTGAAGTGGTTAGTGAGCCCTCAGTGACTGTTGATTGATCATAGGTCATAGATGGGAGGTAGAAGGGACCTTAGACAGAAGTTAATTGAACTCTATCATTCCATTTGTTCCCTCTTGTTTTTACACCAATCATTTCCTGATAGCTCTCCTGCTGAACCTTGTTATTTAATACTGTCCAAGTCTTGGTGACCTCATTTGGGTTTTTATTGGCAAAGATGCTGGAATGATCTGCCCTTTTCTTCTCTAGCTCATTTCACAAATGAGGAAACTGAGGTAAACAGGGTTAAGTGACTTGCCCAGGGTCACACAGCTATTTGAACCCAGATCCTCCTGACTCCAAGGCCAGCACTCCATCCCCTGCACCGCCTAGCTGCCTCTCTACTTTATATACCCCTACAGAAATGTGTATATTCTGTGTCCCAGTAGTTTTAAAGTTAGGATATTGTTCTAGGCACCCAATGGGCTGTCATCTCAAATATATTTCCTTTTCTATCCCTTTGTCTCCAGCTACTATCACTGACCCACATCTACACTTGAGGTGCATAACAAATAAGGAAGTGATAGTCTAGAGGGAGCCTCAGCAGAAGGGGAGGCTGGCTGGGTCCCTGGTGACCCCATCATAAAGGCACCAGGTTAAACATGAATTATTTACACCCAGCCTACAGTAGCAAAGTCTAGGTCAGCAGGACCAGAGAACAGGGACAGGGAGAAACACTTGCCAGTAGCCAGAGACCTGTTAGGCCAAATACATTTGCCTGCCCTAAATGTCTCCAGTTATCTGGTAGACCTCAGAAAACTGCCTTGGCAACTGCCTGGGGTCTGCTGTGGATAAGTGATGAGAGACCCTCAGACAGAAGAAAGCTTTGATTTCTTCCCTTTATGGAAACCGGTATGGGTGTGAGGAGTTGGAAAATTTCACTGTCTTTCCTGCTATTCCAGACCCTTGCCAATTGCTTTCTGGGACTTCATCTTTCATGGCATTAATATGTGTGTGTGTGTATTTTACATATATATTTTTACATATATATGTTTTACTAAAAACTACTTTTAAACCAAGTAAGGTAGCCTGAGATAGTGGAAAGTATCCTTGCTTGGGGGTCAGAGGACCTGGGTTCAAATGCTGCTTTTATTCCCTGTGTGACCCTGGGCAAACTGTTTAACCATTTTGGGCTTGGAGAGGCCTTCTCTATAAAGTGAATTTTACATTTTTATAGACAATTTTTACATTTTACAAATATAATTTTATATTTTAAGTTTTTACAAAAAACTCCTTTATAGCTCTAAATGTATGATCCATGAGAAGGCAGGGGCAAAGAAGATCGGAGGAAGAAGGCACCATAGAGGCCTTTGAGTCTAAGCTTCTCATACATGAAGACAGTGGGTCCCAGAGAAGTCACCTGGGTAGGAGCTGGGGGTGGGTAGGGCAGGGGGTGAGAGAAGGATTAGAACACAGGCCCTTGGAGTCTAGACCCATCACTCTCCATGATACCACATTGCTACTCCCAGATAAAAGGGGTGGAAAGAAGTCATTAAGATCATCATAGCTCATTTTGTAAACTCACAGGGAAGTAATTATAATTGGCATTTCCACAGAGATTTAATTAAGGCTTTCAAAAAGCTTTGGACCCATGCAGCTAGGTGGCTCTGTGGATAAAGTACCACCTTAGAGTCATGAGGACTTGAGTTCAAATCCGACCTCAGACAGTTACTAGTTGTATGACCCTGGGCAAGTCACTTAACCCTGATTGCCTCAAAAAAAAAAAAACAAAACCCAAACAACCCAACAACCTTTGCCCTCATTTCATTTGATTTTCATAGCAGTGTCAAGAGGTAGGCACTAGAATGACCATTACCCTTAATTTACAGATGAAGAAAGTGAGATTCAGAGAAATTAAATGATTTACTTTGGGTCACACAGGATCTCCTGTCTCCTTGGCCAGATGTCTCACTACCTCTGTGAATCAGCAATTACGTGGTCAGGCACATAGAGTATATGTGTCAGCGGGCTCTCAGGCAGTGAAGATGTATGTGGGTGGAGGATCCTGGTAGGGCCCCCAAGGATGGATTCTGAGGAAAGGAGTAGATTGTGTAATCTTAAGGAAGGGAAAAAATGAATCCAGCAACTTGTGGGCCTTAACCTGCCTTGGAGAGAAGAAGCCAGAGACAGTGAGTCATCCCAGGTGGAGAGGATGTCAGTTACTGTGAGTCATCAGATTCAGATTTTAATCCTAGACCATGGTTCCTAGGTGTGGATGGAAGCCGGGTGCGGGGTGGAGAGATGACCATCGGAATGCTTTACTGGGTTTCTGGGGCAGCTTTATCAAGTCCTAGCCCACCTGTCACTGCTATCTGCTCTGTCCTTTCTGGTCCTTCTCCATCTAGCCTGGGCACACTAAGGGCATAGCATTCACTGGGTTAGAACTAAGACTACATTCACAAAGCCTTTTATCTCATCAGTGGCGTAGTGGAGAGGGCTCCAGAGTCAGAGGACATGCGTTCGAATGTCAGCTCTTCCATTTACCAGCTTTGTGACTTAATAGTTACAAGTCACTTAACCTCTCAGGCCCTCAGCTTCCCCATCTGTAAAATGAAGAAGGTTGGATTAGATGACCTCTCAGGTGCTTTTCAACTCTCAAGCTAGAATATGATCAGTCACTTTACCTCCTTGGGCCTCGGTTTCCCTATCTGTAAAATTAGGGGGTTGCACTAGATGAGTCCCAGCTCTAAACTGGGATCCCCAAATTAACCCAGGGAGGTTGGTGCTATTGGCATCACAGTGCTTATATGTGATGTTATTGATATAGGGAACTCCCAGTAAATAAATTCCTTATACCAATGGACATTGGCAACCACTCTGCAGTTTATAATCTTAGAGCAGGGGCTCCTAACCCTGGGGCCCATAAATTTGTTTCCAGAAATATTTGGATAACTTTATTACAGTATAATTGGTTTCCTTTGTTACCCTAAGTGTTTTATACATTGAAAAACATAATTTTGAGAAAGGTGTCCAAGACATTAAAAAAAAGTTCAAAACTTCTGTCCTGGAGAGTTACTACCTACCTTGTGTCGATATCACAGGTGAGACTTGGGCCTGGCCTGTCTTCCACCCTCTCTATGCACTGCCCCATCCTGCCACTCAATGCCTTGCACATAATAAGCATTTCATAGGTTTTAGTTGAATGGAATTTTACAGTTGAACAGATTGAGGTGCTGAATGAATTGGTCATGGCTTCATAGCAAAGTGGTATTTGAACTCAGGTCACTGAAGCTGAAGACTAGGGCAAGGGTGGGGCCTTTTCTACTCCACTGTCTTCTTTTTGTGGCCTTGCTCCTGTTCCCATCTGCTTGTGGATTATTGTGTAACTTTTGGTGAGCCCCTTTAACTGCCTTAGCTTGGTTTTCTCATCTGTAAACTGGGGACAATACTCTTTATCACTACCTACAGCAAGTTGGCCAGTTTATCTGGAAGGAAGAGTGTATGAAGGAGAATAAGGGCTATAAGTCTGAAAAAGTCAGACCCCAATTATGGAGGGCTTTAAATGCTCCAAAAAGGAGTTTATATTTGATCCTAAAGGTTAGGAAGTCAGTTAATTAACATTTATTAAGTGCCTGCTATGCGTCAGGCACTGTGTTAAGCACTGAGGAAACAAAGAAAGGTAAAAGATAGGCCCTGCCCTCAAGGAGTTTACAGTCTAATGGAGGAGACATCATGGGAACTATGTACAAATAAGACATACACAGGATAAACTGGAAAAAAATGAACAGAGGGAAGGTGCTGGAATTAATAAAGGATCAGGAAAAGCTTCCTGAACATGGGAGAAACAATGAAGGGTCTTTGAAGTTCATCTCGAAGGTCTCTTCCAACCTTCAAGTTCTTGAATCTAGTGCATCACTGTACTCTTTAAGTTGTGATAATAATAGTTGGCATCTATGTGGCATGCTAAGCAAAGCGCTTTGCACATATTGTCTCATTTTAATCTTGCACCAAACCTAGGCAGTAGGTGCTAGTATTATCCTCAATTTACAGAGAAAGAAACTGAGGCAGAAGTTACGTGATTTGCCCAGGGTCACACAGCTAGTAAGTTTACAAGGCATGATTTGAATGCAGATTTTCCTGATTCTGGGTCCAGCTCTTTAGCCACTGTGCCACCCAGCTGCCTCTTCACAAGCCATCTATCAGTTCCTTCTTTGTTATTTTTATCCCCAGCTACTAACACAGCACCTTACACATAGTGGGGGCTTTAACAAATATTTTTGATTAATGGGCTAACTCAGTCAATAAACATTTATTAAGCACCCACTACGTGCCAAGCATGGGGATGGGAGAGAGAGGGCATCTAAAAACAAAATGAAACAGTCACTGATCTCAAGAAACTGACATGGTAGGAGTGGGGGTAGGTGGGGGAGAACATGTACTCATACATATCTGTACGTATGTGTATATGCATATATGTATACATATAATACTTATGTGCGTATATACGTGTGTATATGTGTATGGATTGTGTGTGTGTATATGTGTGTGTGTGAGTGTAGGTGTATATATATATATGTGTGTGTGTGTGTGTGTTTGTGTGTGTATTTGTGTGTATTACAATTTAATTCCATGGGCAAACACAGGCAGCTGGAGGATTAGGGATGTTGTTATGTGACTATAAAAATAGTCATGACAATAACAACAAGAATAACCAGTGATAATAATACTAGCTAATGTGTATACGGCACCTCAAGGTTTGCATATATCATTTTGTCCTCACAACAAACTTGGGCATAGGTGCTTTTATTATCCCAGATTTCTCAGATGGGAAACTGAGACAAACAGTAGTTAAAGTGATTTGACTAGAGTCTCATAGCTAGGAAGTGTCTGAGGCTGGATTTGAACTCAGGTCTTCCCCATTTCAGGTTCAGTGCTCTAGCTACTGCTCCTCCTAGCTTAAGATTTGCAATTAAAAATATTTCAGCACCCAGTCCTCCATTGGTCTTCCCAGGGGAGGTGCTAGCAACCATTGCTTTTGAAGTTCCCTAGATGGGAGCTGGAGAATGGGCGTCAAGTACAGCAGTCTGGCTACCCCTGATCTTTGCCTGATTGCTCTCCCTCCAGGTATGGAGAGTGCAATCACGCTGTGGCAGTTCCTGTTGCAGTTGCTGCTGGACCAGAAGCATGAGCACTTAATCTGTTGGACATCCAATGATGGTGAATTCAAGCTTCTCAAGGCGGAAGAGGTGGCCAAACTGTGGGGGCTGCGCAAGAACAAGACGAACATGAACTACGACAAGCTGAGCCGCGCCCTGCGGTACTACTACGATAAGGTAAGCCCTTGGCTTGGACACAGACCAGCCCGGGGAGAGGGGGGACATGGCTGCTTTCTCATGGGATGGAACAAGGCAAAAATGCTCTGAGCTCCACTGAGGCAGAAGAATACCCCTGACTTTGTTCTTCAAGAAGTAGCCTGTCAGAGAGGAGTGAGGGGAGTTAGCAAGGCAAGGCTTCCAGTCCTGCCTCTGACACACTAGTGGTATTCTTGGACAAACCACTTAACCTCTCAGTGCTCCAGGCAGTTCTTTAATACATTAATTATCAAGGAGTTGCTGGTTTCCTTGTCTGTATTGATAGAGGGAGTTTCCAATCAATTCACCAATTATTAAGCATTTAGCAAGCACCTACTATGTGCCAGGCACTCTATTATGAAGACAAAAATGAAAAAGTCCTGCCCTCTAGACGCCTATATCCTATAGGAAGAGACAACATGTATATGTATAAATATTACAAAATCAGCCAGTCAATAAGTATTCATTAAGTGCCTACTATGTGCTACTCACTGAGCTAAGCACTGGAGAAATATAGACACGTGCACAAAATCCCTGTGAACTGGGGGAGGCATTGACAAGGCCCATCTGGTAGGGCCTCTTGGAAGTAAGACTTGGGTTGATTTTGGAAGGGAACTGTGGCTTTTGAGAGGTAGAAATGAGGATGGAATGCATCCTGCACACGGGGCACCTCCTGGCTGAAGACTTGGAGCCGGAATGGCGTGTCTGAGTTGGCCGGAAAGTTAAGGGGATTCATGTATAATAAGCCTGGAAGGGAAGCCTGGAACCAGATTACCCAGGGCTTTACGTGCCAAGCAGAAGGGTGTGCATTTGGTCCCAGAGGCAAGAGGGAACCATCAGAGCTTCTTGAGCAGGGGACCGAAATAGAAGCATACTTTAGAAAAATGATAATGATGATGACACATTTATATAGCGCATTAAGGTTTGCAAAGTTCTTTCCAAATGTTTTATCCTCCCTAAAACAACAGGAGGTATGTGTTATTATCTCCATTTTACATAGGGGTAAACTGAGGCAGGTGGATATTAAGTGACTTGCCCAGAATCACAAAGCTAGTAAGTGTCTAAGGTGAAATTTGAATTCAGGTTTTCCAGACTCCGGGCCCAGCACTCTATGCACAGTGCCACATAGCGGCCTCATGCCATCAAAACAACTTTGGCAGCATCGTGGAGGGTGTGTTTCCAGACTGGCAGCTTAGATGAGATAATGTATGTAGAGTTTTGCAAAGGTGAAAACAACAGATAAAATAAGTGTCACTTCATTATTTGTCGTTCATTTGTTTCAGTCGTGTCTGACTCTTCCTGACCCCATTTGGGGTTTTCTTGGCAGAGATATTGGAGTGGTTTGCCATTTCTTTCTCTAGATCATTGTGCAGATGAGGAAACTGAGGCAAACAGGGTTAAGTGACTTGCCCAGGGTCACACAGCTAGGAAGTATCTGAGGCTGGATTCGAACTCAGATTCTTCTGACTCCAGGCCTGGCCCTCTAACCACTGAGCCACCTAGCTGCCTAGCTGCCTCCAGTTACTTATTACCAGTGCTTAACTCTGATGCAGACTGATCAAACGAGACGGTATTTACAAAGCATTTAGCCCAATGCACGGCACACAGTAGGTGCTATATAAATGCTTATTCCCCTCCCAATTCCATTTTTGAAGTCTCGTACTCGGACTGAGTAAGCACTGTAAGCTGCTCTTTCTGGACTAATTTTGAAAGAGGATTAAAGTAATTGCTTTAAACATTAGCTGCATGTTTATATTTTGTGAATTCAGCCAATGTATCACATCTTCCAAAGTCATGGGGAAGAGACTGGAAAGCCTGGGAAGTCTTTGATTCAGTTAATATTAGTTCCTCAGTAAAATGATTTTAGAGCACCTTAGGTGTTTGTTGAAATTCTCTAGTCCTTTAACCGTGGGCCGAAGGGAGAGATCTTTTTTTTTTTAACCTTCCTAACATCCCTCCTTTTTGCTCCCATCTCACCTCTGAGGCTGCCCCCCCAACTCCATTCACAGCCTCATCTCTTTATGTCTTGACTATGGCAGTAGCTGCTGGGACTGCTGACCTCAGGTCTGCCCCTCCTCCAATTTGTCCTCCGTTCAACCACCACAGTGACCTTCCCAAAGCACAGATCTGACTACATCCCCCTCTATTGGACAAATTCCAGTGGTTTTCTGTTACCTCCAGGATCCAATATGAAATCTTCTGCTCGGCTCTGAAGGGCCTTTAGAACATGGCCCCTTTCTGGCTTTCTCATCTTCTTACACCTTGCTCGCTGCCACCCAGTCTGAGATCCAGTGATGCTGCTGCCTTCCTGCATTCCTCACAAAGGGCTCCAGCTAATGGCTCCATGCTCGGAGTACCCCCTCCCCATCTCCTCCTCCTGGCCTCCCTGACTTCCTTCAAGCCCCGGTGAAAATCCCACCTTCTACCGGAAACTTTATCTTAACCTTGTTAATGCTAGTGCCTTCCTCAGTTGATCATCTGCTATTTATCCTGTCTGAATCTTGTTGGTACATGACCATTAGACCATGTGCCCCTTGGGGGTAGGCACTGTCTTTTATGTTACTTTGTATACTTAGCACAGTGCCTGGCACATAGTAAGTGCTTAATAAATGCTTATTGACTGACAGATTATAAAGACAATTCTTGCTGATTACAGCTCCTGTAAAATTTTTTGGACTCTTGATCGCTTAGACATTGTTTTGCAATATTCCCCTGGCTTTGCAAGACCGTGAGGATTGAAACTGGATTTGTTATGCTTGGCCTCTGTCTGAATCAGGCCCAATGGTTGGTAGTTTTAGAAGAGACAAATTTCGACTCAGTGTCAACTCAATGTGGAACAAGCTGCCTCAAGAGGTCACAGGTCCTTCCTCACTGGAGATCTTTAAGCAAAGGCCAGATTATTTGTTAGGCATGTTGCAGAGAGTTCCCGTTCAGGAATCAGTTGTACCAGCTGGGCCCTAGCTGTCTTCTGACTTTGGGATTCTATGATTCCATCATTGGAGCTTCCCCTGTGAAATGGGGATGTGGCCAGCCGGCCGCTTTCTGATCAGAAAATAATAACCTGCTTCCCAACTGAGGCATCACATGCTGTTTCTGTTTGGGTTTGAGGTCATGAGTGGCCTTTCTGTTGGGCCTCTGTTTCCCTGTACTTTCTGGAAGTTTTGGCTTCTCTCTGGGTATGGTTCATCAGTGTGGAGGGGGCGACTCTTGGGATTACTTGCGATTCTCAGAGTGTCTAGCTGACAAGGACGGCAAACACAAAAGGAATCTGGAAAGGCCTTTAGGAATCAGCCTATCCACAAGCATTTTTAAGATATCTATTTTGTGCCACCACTGGGGGATACTAAGACAAAAATGAAACAGTCTCTATTGGTAACAAGCTTACATTGTAACAGTACGTACATATATAAGAATAGGAAGAATAAATATAAACCGAATAAATACAAATAAATACAGGGTAGTGAGAGAGGGAGGGGATTAGTGGTTGGGAATCAGGAAAGGCTCAGTATAAGAGGTGGTACTTGAGTTGCTTCTTCAATGAAGAGAGGGATTTTTTGAGGTAGAGGTGAAGAGAGAATGTGTTCCAAGCTTTCAGGAAAGCCATGCATAGGCTTAGAGAGGGGAGATTGAGCACTATGTGTGTGAAGAACAGACAGAGTACCACTTGCCTCCCTTCCCCTCTCTCCCTCCCTTCCTCCTTTTTTCTCTCCCTCCTTCCCTCCCTTCCTTCTTTTCTCCTTCCTTCCCTCCTTCCCCCCTCCTCTATCCCTCCTTCCTTCCTTCTATTCCTCCCTCCTTCCCTTCTTCTCCCCTTCTCTCCCTCCCTTCTTCCTTCCATCCTTCCCTCCCTCCCTTCCATTTTTTTCACATCAAAGTCATTTCCAGATATATCCCTTATCCCTGGCAACTAAGTAGTTAAGAAAAACCTTAGTGACTTTGTCTAATGGTGCACGCATCATTTTGTACCTCTAGTCTTCCACCTGTCTAATGAAAGTCAGGAAGTGTGTTTCCTCACATCTGGGGCTGCTGTTCTTCCATTTCTGCAGTTACAGGTTAAGCACAAGCTACAGCTGAGAGGTTTTGCTGCTTCTGTTTCCACCAAGAGTTAAAGGAAGGACAAAAGCCCTCTCTTGCTACATTCCCAACAGAAACATCACTCATTTCCACCAAGCAAAGGCCTCGTGAAACAATTTCTGAGTTAATTAGTGATGTATGAGGAAAAACGGTCAAGGTAAAGTCACTGCCTGAGCATTTTCCTGGAAAGTAGAAAGCTTCCCTTCCTCACTTAATTGGATAATTCATTTCAAATTAAGTGGGCAGTCATGACAGGAGAACGTTAGTATGAATAATATATCCCTTTGATGAACTGTTTGTGTCATGAAGCCTGGCCTGGGTGTAATTATTTAACTCTGAAAAATAAATTTTTAACCAACAACACAATTTATTGTGATAGTGTGGAAAGAAGGAATACAGAGGGACCATCGTGATCAGGGAATAATGCTATTTGTCACAAAATTCCATGGCAGAGGACTGGCCTGGGCCTCATCCAAGGGGCTGAAGTAACTAAGTATTCATTGGCCTTCCCTGGGCCGGCCTGATCCACACCCAGCATACATGGGAATTTCTGTTCCCAATGCAGCAGCTACAAGGCTTTGGACAATAACAGAGGGGCCTTTGCCCAGTGACCCAAGCTTTTGCTGATATTGATTAGTAGCTGACCTTGGAAAACGCCCAAGGGTCTGACACGTTGATTGTCCTGTTTGATATTATGGAGGCCATTCAGCCCCGATCAAGTCTTATAAGAGAAGCAAGACCCCTCAGAGACCTTCGAGTCTGTTCTTAACCTGGGATGTGTATAAACTTGGATTTGAAATATATATATATATATATATGCATACATATATATATATATGTATAACTGTTCTGCAATGTAATTAGCTTCTTTACAATCCCAATTGCTGTATTTTATGCATTTAAAAACATTATTCTGAGAAGGAACCAATCCACAGACTTCACCAAACTGCCAGGGGGTTCAGGACCCATCAGAATTGCTTCAGGCCAGAAGAGCCCTTCGGTCTTATCAAGCCCAACCTGATCATTTTACAGGAGAGGAAACTGAGGCCCAGAGAGGTGAAGGGGCCAAATCTCACCAGAATTTCCCCTTCTTGCCAGCTGTTGTGCCAGTTTCCCTTCACCTTCCTGTCTGGATGTTGAAACTCTTCCCATTCCCACCCTCATGGGATGGAGCCTGGAACCTGTGTCTCACGATGAGCCTTGGGCCTCAGCTGACCTTCCCAGCAGCCTTGGGCCTGGTTGAAGAGAGGACATTGTTGGTGACGCTGCTTTGATGAGCAGATGTGATAAATGAATTATTGCATCTCACCATGATGCTTCCAGGAAGGTGGAGGACCACTGGGCCTTGCCGTTGGCCTTGATGCTATGCTCTGCAGCCCTTAGCCTCAGCTGAACCCTCCTGGATGTGTGTTCTCTCCCATTTGGACTACAAGTTCCCTGAACTGTTCCTTCCTTCCTTGCTTCATTCATTCTGTGTCTAATCCGTTCCAGCTTTGACATTTCACATTGTAAGGGGGAGGGAACCAGCATTTATTAAACAACTTCTGTGTACTGGGCACTGTACTAACAGGCACTTTACAAATATCTCATTTGTTTTAAAGGTCCTTTCATCTCTGACGTACTGGATTCCCTGTCACATTTTTATATTCTGTGCTCTAAGGTCTTTTTCAGGTTCTAAGATTCTGTGTTCTAAGGTTCCTCCCAGATATAATAATCTATATTCCAAGGTTCCCTGGCAGCTAGGTGGCGCAGTAGAAAGAGCGCTTGGCCTAAAGTTAGAAAGACCTGAGTTCAAATCCAGCCCCAGACACGTACTAGCTGTGTGACCCTGAACAAGTCAGTTCACCCTGTTTGCCTCAGTTTCCTCATCTATAAAATGAGCTGGAGAAGGAAATGGCAAAACATTGCAGTGTCTTTGCCAAGAAAAACCCAAATGGGGTCACGAAGAGTCAGACACGACTGAAACTACTGAACAGAAACAACAGCAGTTCCAAGGTCATTCCCAGCCTTGCCATTCTGTGTTCCAAGGTCCCTCTTGGCCCTCATATTCTGTATTTTAAAGGTCTTTCTGAACTCCAGCATCCTATGTTGTAAGAGCTCTTTTAGCCCTAAGAGTCTGTGATTTTTATTTTCTGGCATCCCACGTCCCCCCAACTAGGCTTGTTGCTTAGAAACCAGATTGGGGCCTGGAGACTTAGCATCAGCCATAAAACCTGTGTTTATGAGGATATGTCCATATTATAGGCTCAGCTGCCAAAGCCTGAACCAGCTTGCCAAATGAACACTTACATCATACCACTGCCTGGAGCGCAACAGATGCATGTTTTGCCAGAATGGATTTTCTTGCTTCTGGGCTTTTATTGGCAGGAAAAATGGAGAGGTTACGTTTGCTGTTGGCCATGAAGGCAAACTGACAGATCTCTTAACTGTATAATTGTTCTATCTACTGTCCCATCCCACCCCTTCCCCTCTGATCTCACCTCCTTCCCCCAATCCCATTCCATCCCTCCAATACATCCCATCCCCTCCAATCACCTCGAATCCATCCTATCCCCTCCAATCTCACCCCATCTTCTCCAATCCCACCACATCCCCTCCCGTCCAACCCCATTCCCTCCCATCTCTTCTCCTCCTAACATCCCAATTGGTTATATTCACTCAGACAATGCCTCTTACCCCACCTTATGCTCAAGATGTATTTTCTATCCAGAATTTATAACTGTCCTGTCCAGGGTTTAGGAAGATAGTTAACATATAACTGACCCAAATCTGAATCCTTTGCAAGAATATTAATTAAGGAATGGAGAGGCTAGCAGAGATAAAAGGCCTTTGTGCCTCATGTATGCATTGAAAGGACCGTGGCAAAAACCCTTTATATCATGAGTCTTTGACTCAACTGAAGGAGAAGGTTTAGAGCTCCTTCATGGCAAAATTGATTTGTATCCTAGCAAGTTTAAAAAAATTGACCTGTAATTTCCCTGGGAAGGAAATTCTCTGGTACTGCATTCTGGTACTTTGTTTGCAATTTCCAGTCTTCGGGAAGTACCCAGAGTACTGGTAAGTTAATTGACTTGCCCAAGGTAACACAGTCATCTCAGAAGCAGGATTTGAACCCAAGTCTTCTGGCTCTTAGGCTGTTCCTGGATCCGCTCCCCTATGCTGCCCATCATGATAGATACTTAATAATTTTTATCTTTCTATCATCTATATTTATCTTCTGTCTCTATCATCTATCTGTTTTCTCATTGGGCAGTAGTCTCTGCTGAGGCAGGCAGTGCTATGTGGACCCTACAGGATTTGAAATCAGAAGATCTTGGTTCTAATCCTGACCCCTACACCTGTTAGTAATGTGGTAGTCAACCCATCACCCTGACCTTGGGTTTCCTCAACTGTACAACGGGGATGATAATATTTGTACCACCTGCCTCTCAGGGTTACTACAAGGAAACCTCCGAGTAAACCAGGATCTGCTATTTAAAAAGGAGTATTCCTTCCAGATAGCATTACCTCCCAGGGGGGAACCCCTCCCTGGCTGGGGCAGGAAACAACTCCTTCCTGATGGGGCCCAGAGGGGTTGATGGGATTGTAGTTCTTTTGGGTTAGTTGGGTTGGCTTTGTTCGATTGCTGTTTTTCTTTCATTAAAAAAATTTTGTTATGAGGAGGGGAGGAGAGGGATATATTTAGAAGTCAGAGAGTTCTACAGGAGATCTAACAGAACCACAAAAACATTGAAAATGAAAGCTACGAAGGCTGATAGGTGTTCTGTATCTGCTGAAGGTTATTCATTTTCTCACCTGTAAATAAGATTTGGACTGGATGATTGGAATGGGCCTTTCTGCCTCTAAATCAACAATGGGGTTTGTTTGTTTTTTTTTTTAATTTTCGTTCTCAGTTTGGGTTTGATGGAAACCTGGCTCTCTGCCACATATTAGTTTTGAGACCTTGCAAGGGAGTATGGAGGGGCAGGGAGGCTAGACGTGGAGCCAAGAAGGCCTGGGATGAAATCCCAGTAAAACACTGACCCTCTCTAGGCTTCAGTTCCCTCACTTGTACAGTGAGGGGATTGAACTGATGGCCTTCCAGCTCTCAGTCTACGATCCATGATCCTCACAAACCATTTTATCTCTCATCCCTCTCCCAGGCTTGTTCTGCTTCCCTCCCCTTCATGCTAAGGTCCAGCCACACCCGCCTTCTTGGGATTCTTCACACATGATGCTCCATCTCCCATCTCTATGCTTTTGTCTGGAATGAATCCCTCCTTACCTTAGAATCTTTGTGTTCCTTTAAAGCTCAGCTTAAGCATGAAACTTTTCCCGATTCAAGCTCTTTACTGATTCATCTTTACCTTTTTTTTTTTTTGAGACAATCTGCATTAAGTGACTTGACTGGTATCACATAGCTAGTGTCTGAGGTCACATTTGAACTCAAGTCCTACTGACTCCAGAGCTGGTGCTCTATCCACTGTGCGACCTCATGGCCCCTAATCTTTATACTCTTTATGGATCTCCCCCCTACACCTCCTTCCCAACTGCTAGGGCTCCTTTCTTCCAAATTTTCTTGTATTTATTTTACATATATTAGTATTGTTTTTGTTCAGTCATTTTTCAGTCTTATGGGGTCTTTGTGACCCCATATGGAGTTTTCTTGACAGAGATCCTGGACTGGTTTGCCATTAAGACTAGGTTAAATGACTTGCCCAGAGTCACACAGCTAGTGAGTGTCTGAGTGGATTTGAACTCAGGTCTTCCTTATGTATTTGTTTATATGCATACATGTCATCCCCTCTGATAGAATGTAAACTCCAAGAGGGTAGGCAGTGTTCCATGATTATTTCTGCATCCCTAGCACTTAGCACAGTACAGTCATGTCCTGGTTTCTAAGCAGCAGGGCTAGTTTGGGGAAATGTGGGGTGCCAGAGAAACCAAAGAATATTAGGGCTAGAAAAGACCTTAGAACACAGAATGTGAGAGCTAGCAGGGCCCTTAGAACAAAGATCAGAGCTGGGAGAGATTTTGGTATATGGCAGGTCACAGTTAAAAAGGACTTTGGATTTTCAGGGCTAGAGGCATCTTAGAACATGGAATGTCAGAGCGGGGCAGGCCCTTGGAACACAGAGTGTCAGAGCTGGGCAGGCCCTTGGAACATGGGATGTCAGGGCTAGACCTTAGAACACAGAATGTCAGGGCTAGATCTTAAAACACAGAATGTCAGAGCTGGGAAGAAATTTGGAACATGGGATGTCAAGGCTAGAGCTGCGAACACAGAGTGTCAGAGCTGGGCAGACCCTTGGAACATGGGATGTCAGGGCTAGACCTTAGAACACAGAATGTCAGGGCTAGATCTTAAAACACAGAATGTCAGAGCTGGGAAGAAGTTTGGAACATGGGATGTCAAGGCTAGACCTTAGAACACAGAATGTCAGGGCTAGATCTTAAAACACAGAATGTCAGAGCTGGGAAGAAGTTTGGAACATGGGATGTCAAGGCTAGATCTGAGAACACGGAGTGTCAGAGCTGGGCAGGCCCTTGGAACATGGGATGTCAGGGCTAGATCTTAGAACACAGAATGTCAGAACTAGCAGGGACCTTAGAGCATAGAAGTTGGAGCTGGAAAGAGACTTAGAATATGGAATGTCAGTACTGGAGAGGGGGCCTTGGGATGCAGAATGTCAGGACGTGGGAGGGATCTTAGAGCTTCAGAACCTAAAACAGGATATTAGCACTGAAAGGGATCCTAGGACACAGACTATCAGAGTTGAGGAGAACCACAGTACCAGTGTGAGGAATGGATTCCATGGCTTGTCAGGTCCCTTCCGGTGCTAAATCTATGATCCTATGATACTTCTAGCTTCAGCTCTGAGGTCACCTATGGTTGTGACCTTAGTACAACACCCTCCTCCCTTCCCTCCCTTTTTTAAGAGGGGAGAGAAAGTGATGGCCACAGAGGGCCACATCCCTCAGTTTCCCCATCTGTAAAATGAAGGGGATGGCCTCCAAAGTCCCTTCTGAATCTTGGATCCTATCATCCTAATCCTATCTGTGTAACTTGGAGCAAATAGCTTTCCCTCCCTGGGCCTCAGTTTCTCCATCTGTAAAATGAGAAAGTTTGGCTAGATGGCCTCTAAGATCCTTTCCAGCCATAAATCTAGAATCCTAGCTAGATGGCTGAATGGAGAGAAGACTGGGCTTGGAGTCAGGAAGACCTAAATTCAAATCCTGTCTCAGATTCTTACTAATTATGTGACCCTGGGGAAGTCACTTAACTGATGTCTGCCTCAGTTTCCTCAAGTTTTCTCAAGCACCTGCTTCCTATGGTTACAAGGATCAAATGAGAGATGTGTAGAGTCCTCAGCAGAGTGCCTGGCATACAGTAGGTGCTTAATAAATGCTTATTCCCTTCCTCTGCTTGTACCCCTACCTCTAAATCTCTGCTTATCAATGAAAGCAGCTTAGTACCACATCCTCCACCCTCTTCTTTTTTTTTTTAATTGAAGGCAAACTAAGACCTCAGAGAGGTCAAGTAACTTGCTCAGCATCAGTCAGGTAGTTAATAACTGAGACTGGATGTCGCTGGAGGCCCCAAACAGGCCTCATCCCTGGAACAGAGAAGTCACAGCGGGCATTTTAAAATAACTTGGCTCCTAGCTAACAGTACCTCCACCAGTAGGAAGAAATATGGGGAATTATTGTTTTTTTATTTGGGGAGCCATTTTTTATTTTATTTTTATTAACACTTCAGAAGACTTTAAATTAAAAAGAATCATGAGTGTTTATAGAGGGCCAGGAGGCAGGTGAGCTCTTAGCCCAGTGAGGAGCGGTCGGTGTGCCAAAAGGCCGGCTATTGGTTTTGGTGACAGCGCACAGGCCCAGCATATGGTCTATTAAAACGTCGCCGGGGCAGCGGGCCAGGGAAGGCTGGGAAGTACCTCCTCACTGCCCTGCTCCCAGCTGACTCCTTTTCCATGGGCGATGGGAGGGGTTGGACCTTTTGGCTGCTTCATTTTGGTTTGGCTTCTCACGTCCAGCAGCTTCCCAGTGCCAGAATAACAGAGTCCCACTGCAGACCACAAGAAAGGGCCCCCTTGGAGCTGAGGGAGTCGGCCAACTCAAGCTGGGAGGAGAGAGCTGGAGACAAGAGTTCAGGCTTCTATCTGCTGGCCTGTTATATTCTTAGATGTTGGAAAGAGGGTTGGTGTCTGCAAGTGAGTGTGAGGGCATGTACATTAATGGCCTTGGGTACGCAAGGTGGGGCTGGGCGATGGCTGATGGGACAAAGGACAACTTGGAATCCATTCGGACTTTTTTGTTGGTATAATCAGAAAGGACAATGCTCTGTCCACTTATAAACTACAGAGAAGGTGCTGACCTGCATCAGACCAGGGAGCTTCCTAACCTGAGAATCCCCTATACTGAGGAACCCACAGATTTAATCCCACTCATCATTATAGTCATTATCTTCCTCCTCCCCCTCCCCTCCCTCCTCTCCTCCCCTTCCTTCTCCTCCCCTGTTGCTATTATTATATGTTATTAATATTTAATAGCAGTTTTAAAAAAGTTTTAGGTATTGAGACACAGTAATATTAATTTTATCAAAATGATCAGTAAGCTATATTGGCTCATTCATCTTTCTAAGCTTGGTATGCTGAGGCCAGTGGAAGGGGCACCACCTTCGGAGGCAGAGGACCTGGGTTTGAGCCCCACCTCTAATCATTCTGGGCTTTTCTTGCTTCTTGTGTTAAATGCAGGCATTGGGCTAGTTGGCCTCTGAGGCCGTGATCACGTGATCCCAGGAAGTCCTAATGGACTGGAAGTCAGCAGCAGCACCTGAGTGTGGATCCTGCCTCAAACTCTTACTGGCTGTGTGACCCTGGGCAAGTCACTTAACCTCTGTCTGCCTTGATGTCCTCATCTGTAAAATGAGAATGATCATAGCACTGTTGGGAGGAGTAAAGCACTTTGCAAATGTGCGAGAGCTATTTGGATTTTTTTATGTCAGTGACCCTTTGGGCAGTCTGGGGAAGCCTGTGGACTCTTTCTTTCTCATAATGTTTTTAAATGCTTAGAATAAAATATATCAGATTACAACAGAAACCAATTAAATGGAAATTAAGATGTATTTCTTTCTCCAAGACCCCCTGAAGTCTTTCTGTGGTCCTCCAGCATGTGGACCTGAGGTTCAAATCACCCATCCTTTATGAATGTTAGCTATGATTATCTTCTAAACAAGAAAGGTGTTCTTGAGTCGAGCCGTGTATCCTTGGTTTTCGGATGCACGGGGGGACTTACGGCCTGCTTTTGATTTGCAGTCCTAGTGACTTCACCATTCAAGCATTCCAGGTGATCTCTGGATAACTGGGTTCCTGTTAACATAGGAACCATGAGCTTCCTCGTTTCCTCATTTTCTATTCTTGGGGTTCCCTTGGGCATCTTGGTTATGGGACATTGTGTTCATTCCTAGAATCTGGTGTGCCAGTACCAGCCTCAGAGGAGATATAAGAACAATGCTAAGTATTGGAGCACTGACTTTGAATGTTAATGCCTCCCTCCCCGGTACTTCTTACACACACACACACACACACACACACACACACACACACAATCAGCTGTCTCATCTGGCTAGCATTTGCATCA
This sequence comes from Trichosurus vulpecula, assembly GCF_011100635.1. NCBI lineage: Eukaryota > Metazoa > Chordata > Mammalia > Diprotodontia > Phalangeridae > Trichosurus > Trichosurus vulpecula. The sequence goes on along the minus strand of NC_050577.1, from coordinate 218,207,136 downwards.
CTTTATAGAGTCTGACATGAGACTCCTGTGTTGTAAACCATAATGTCTGTCTAACCAAAGGATGGGGTTGGCACTCCAGTATTGCTCATACCTGACCTCCCCCTCCCCACCCCACCCCCATTGATGTTGTTTAATTAATTTTGACTTTTTGGGACTTCTCCAGAGTGAATGTCAAGTGTTGGCCATGTTAGGTGTCATATGCTGGGGGCCTCACATCTATTTCTTGTCTAGTTCCAACTGAATAAAACCACATTTCCCCACCTCATCAGAGAGGTCTAAACCAGATCTGCCTAATAAATGCCTAAGTACTTTTTCTAAAAGTTTTTGCTGAAATAAAAAGAACAAATAAAAAACTCAATTGTTAACAATATTAAATATGAACAAGAGTAAATAATAATAACAATATTTGGAACAGGAACAAGATTCACGGTATTATTAGTATAGGGAACTTCCAGGTAAGGAAATTCCATCTGCCAATG